>NC_063438.1:6834334-7134334 GCF_020379485.1 Brassica napus
TTGAATTCTGAAACTGAAAAAAAACAAACAAATATGAGTATAAACAAACGAACAAAAATCTCCGAAACTGAAAAAAAAAATGATTTGGAAATACAGAGAAGAAGATTACAGAGAGGTGATGAACTAGAGTGGTGACAATGAGTACGGCACACGGCAAGCTTCAGCAGAGACAAAGAAGAAGATGAGATAGAAAGAAGACGAGATTCATTAAATAAAACAGAGAAAAAAAATAAACAAATCAGTAGACAGAGAAGAAATGTAGAGAAGAGAAAGAAGAAAAGAGAAACGTGTGATGAGAAGATAGAGATCTAAATCTGAAAAAAGTGTGAAGAAAACAAGTTTTTGGATCGTCTCTCGGTGCACATAAAGGACAAAAGAGAGAGGTTGAGATTGATTCTCCACCGTTAGATTAAAATTTAATCAATGACTGTTATTAAATCTGACACAATCCTTACCATTTGTTATCAACCATTTGAATATAAAGTCTAAGGTTAAAATTTAATAATTTATACATTTAAATTATAAAAGTATTTCATGGAGAGTAAAGTTTATGGTTAAGTTTGTAGTTTAAAGATTTAAGAATTTGTTTAAAATTAAGGGTACAAAGTTTTAAATTTGCGTTAAGAATTGTGTATAATAGATATAATTTAGGATACTTAATAGAAAGGTTCAGAGTTTTGTACATTTTATTATGAAAGTGTAATACATGCATCAATATGTATGTGAAGATTCTAATTTTCCAAGGCATAAAGTTGTAACAAAAAAAAACCCACTGAATATACACACTTTCTACAATTTTAATTTAAGAAGATAGGCTAAAACAGTTCATATGAACCCCACTCAACAAGTTTTTATATTTAATCGTCTCTCTATTAGCCAGTCCGTTTACGTTTTCAAATAGTATTTAAATTATTCGTCTACAAAAAAAATATACATTGCATTTCTCAATAAATAATATTTCCTCACATACATTATAGAATTCCTAATGGTAACTAAATATGTGACTCTCAAAAGTGTTGCAACTGTTCTAATAATAACTTCTTCATTTTAAACAAATCCCAACATCATCAAACGACTAAATACAAAATCACCACACCATTGAAAAACTACTACAAATAGAATTATCTTATATCATAACCTAAGTACAATTTTTGAGTCAAAATATTAAGTGTTAACTTAAAATTAGTTTTTAAACAAAAAGATAAACACTATTAAACCTAATAAAATAGTTTTTATTATAATTACCCGCCCGTAGGGCGGGCCGGCCCTAGTACAACTAGGAAAATAACCCGTGCGATATCGCACGGGAGCTCATCTTATAAAAAAACATGTTATATTAGATATCATAATAAATATATGTTAACTTATGTTGATATGATCTTTTAATTTATAATATTACTTTAATTTTGAGTATTTTTATAAAACACCAACATTTATTACATTAACACAATAATTAAATAAAATCAACTAAATTCATGAATTATAGATTTACCTAAAAATTATTAATGGCTTTTATTGGATCTTTAAATAGTATTTAGGATATAGTGGTATTGAGATATAAATTCTCTAAAAGTATATTGGTTTCTCGATCAAAAATTTTAAATTTAAATTAAGATACAAGAATAACAAATATAGCTCCATATGTTTATGTGTTTCTTCAAAGATCTTAAAAATCGTCTAAAAGCAAATGTTTCCATTTTTTATCATACCTATTATGCTTAATCAATATATAATGATTGGTAAAAATCAGTGCTCGAAGATATATAGATGTCGCTCTTATCTTTACTTAGATTACCACTTGGTAATAAGTAAACGCAATCAATAAAAAAATTGTTTGCATAAGTTGTTTTGTGTTTAAATGAAAGTTTGGATAACCGGCCGAAGAGAAACAATGTAAATCCAAAAGCTAAAATTATTAATATGCTTAATTTCATATATACATATATACATATATATACATACATATATATATATATATATATATATAATATTATACAAATTTAAATCACCCAACAAATAAAATTACCATGATATCAATAGTTAATTTCTATAATTTTTTAAAAAGGTATGTACAATAAATATAAAAATGAATGAAAAGATAATTTGTTAAAAAATATGCAAATTATAGAATGGAAAGGTACATCCTTAAATATTTTGACAATTTCTCAAATACCAATGAAACTTTCTCATGTATATGTTTACCAAGATTTTTGTTGATTTTTAAACAAAAATCTCTCTATTTCTTGTTTTATTTGTGATTTTGTGATTTATTTTTGGTTATTCTGGTGGTTGTGATTTATTGTTATCTACAAGTCTTTATATAAAAGATAAAAGTTGCACGGATTGACAATTAAATTTTGCAGTGGTTACAATGGTTCACACCAAAAAAGTAGTGAGTCATTGCCAAAAAGTATAATCATAAATACTTACAACGATTCGTCACCAAAAATTGTAGTCACCAATAGTTACAAATTTACAATGCTTCAGAGTATCACCAAAACATTTTTTTATGAAAGTATGTATTTTTAAGATGGAAATGTACATCATAGAAATATTTGAAAAGTAGCATCCTTAGATACTTTTTTTTTAAACAAACAAAATTTTAAAACGAAAAAAACATTTCTTAACATTTGTTGAATTCTTATTATTAAATGACATTAATAATTATAATAATTCATCACCAAAAGTCATAATCACCAATGGTTACAATGCTTCAATATATCACCAAAACATCTCATTATGAAAAGATGTATTTTTAAGATGGAAATATACATCATAAAAATATTTGAAAAGTTACATCCTTAAATATTTTCTTCTTAAAACTAATAAAAATTTAAAATGAAAAGACACATCTCTTAACATTTGGTTGATTTCCTATTATATATTAGAAACTGTTTGTATATATAAGAACAAATGTTTTATTTTTCTAACACTACATTTTAACGTGTTCCATTAATTTTAGTTTATCAAGATACATAGATTCGTAATCCATACTGCCAACATATCTTAGAATAAAAATGTTACACACAATGCAATTGGAGTTAATAAATAAATATTTTTTATTAAAATAGCAAAGAATAACAACACTGGAAAAATGTCACTAAACCATAAAGTATGTTTAATATAAAAATAATCATATGTATATTAGTTTTAGTATGCCACCATCGATCTTTCACATTCTACTCTTATTCTTAAAGCTAATATAGTAACATAAATATTAAATATTGTGCAAGCTGGATATTCATCTGGATTATGTTAACAATTCTACCCTCAAATTATTAAGTTATACCTTTAGTTACAATAAATATTATATTTTGAAAATAGATAAAAATAGTAACAATTTTCATATTTATAAATGAATTAGTTCTTAGGGATGATACTTTTATTTAATTTTATTACAAATTAATATAATTAAAAATAATTTGAATGATAAAAAAATAATGTTTTGCACATACTTTTTAATAACTGAAATACGAATGTGTTTTACTCTTATGGCGGTTACAAAGTTTACATTTAAGATATAGAGAGAGTACACCAATATCAATTACTTAAAAAAACATTTACCGAGCAATGTGTGAGACCAACAGTTGCGCCTTATCACAAATGAATGCAACAATATATAAACTTTTTAATCATGTTTACACCTTTCGAAAGTTAAAGTATGCCAATATAATTTATAATTAGACTTACTTATATGCTTAAAGCTTTACTTTTTCAAAAAATTAATATTTGATCATTTAATAGAATCATTAGGAAGTTTTATTATTTTTATTAATGGAAAATAATAATAACTGTTTTTAACTGAATCATAAAAAGATGCATCTATTGTTTTTTAGAATTCTTTATTTATTGTTTTATTATTTTTATAGAATGATGTTTCATTCTGCAACCAAAAAAAAACAATAAAATAGTTTACGTAAACTATTTTCAAAGAGAAAAATTATAATAACAAAGAAACCGATAGGCGGTTACACATCCACTATCACACCACGATCTTTTTATATTACTTTCTTGGTTCTACAATCACAGAAATTCCATAACATTTGAGAACCAACCACCGAAAAACTACTTCATCTATCGCAAAACTTGAAACTATGGAAGTGAATCAAAAACAACACACATTCTCCCTTGAAAACACAATAGTTCTTTTTTTTTGGTAAACGACAGGTGAGTTAATTTCCACTTTTATTCCATCTACGATTCTGGAGTTGTGATGAGAATTGTTTCTTATGCATGGTTGGCACCACATGGAGCATGGCAACGAGAGGAACATGAGAATAGATGATTGGTTTCACGTAATTTCTTACATACTTATATCATATATCTTTTTTGACAAAACTTATATCAAATACCTTTGTTTCATCTTATTAATCAATAATATTGTTTCGATTTGTTTACTTTCTATCACTTTCAATTTGTATTTTTGGCCAGATAAAAATCAACCTCACGTTTACGAGTTGTCATGAAATTTATATACAAACAAAATATTCGGTGAAGACCAATCACCAACGAATGCTGAATTGTAAAGAAGACGAAATAGCATCTAGACACTCGGGTTCACAGCGGCTTCTTTTAACAATTCAGTGAGCGGTAAGTTTTTGATTCCCATAACTATTAATTATTACATTCTGGTTTATATTGTGACTCTCTACCACAACCAAAAGCATAGCAGGGGCCATAATACTAGTTCATATATAAACTAAAATGTGATCTTATTATTTACGTGCTTGTTGGTTTGTTTTACAATAGCAACAATATCAAGAAGAACACGGCAATAACATGAACATATATAAACAAATTTGTATGTGTGAAAGACAAACCTTTTCATTTAATATAAGAAAATTGAGACTAATGATTTCTTAATTTTGTTTTGGATTTTAAGCTATCCAAACACTTAAAAATCTTCCTAATATTTTTTGCTTATAACGATTCATTTGAATGTCATCTAAAAATTTGTATCCATGTAACTGTTTAGAACTTTTTTTCCATCAATTTATTATTAGTTGATTAGTGAAAATTATATTTTGAGAAATACATGACAGAGACTATTTATAGATTTTTAAAAGACACAACCTTCTAACTTTTTTGTAAGAGACACAACCTTTTAAACATTTTTTGCAAAAGACACAACCTTTCAATCAGTTTTTATAAAAGACACAACCTTCTAACTTTTTTGTAAAAGACACAACTTTTTAAACATTTTTACAAAAGACACAACCTTTCAACATAAATGGATTCACAACCTTTGGAATCAATTGGTTATAAAAGACACAACCTTCTAACTTTTTTTGTAAAAGACACAACTCTTTACACTTTTTTTTCAAAAGACACAACCTTTCAACATAAGTGGATTCACAACCTTTTGAATTAATTGAGATTGCTATTATTAGTAGATATATAGTGTACTGAGATGTTATGAGAAAAGATAATAGTTTCTACTAACGATAGATGAAAGTTAATCTCTTAAACAAGATAGTTTAAAAAATTTAGAAGAATTTAAGAATAGATGAGATAAAAATAAAATTTGATAACATTGGGTAAATTTTAGTTTCGCAACATGTTGAGTCTTGCGTTGACTACTACCGACGACACAGCACCACAATTATCAACAACAGTAGCAAATCATTTACTGTGACCCACTTGGAAAAGAAAAAGTTGAATTCTTTTCGGAATCAACATGGCAAGTTCCGAATCCTCAACTATGTTTTGTTTGGCAACCAAGTTTAAGTGTCTAAAGTCAAAGGTCAAAATGAACAACAAGCCATTCACAAGATGACACTTCATCTACTGTCTTCATTCAATAATTAAAATCGACTATATAATATAATATTATACCACTAACTGTATTTTTACTCAAAAGCAAGAAGCAGTATATTCGAGACTTTTGCTAAGCGCGGCGTGTATATAAAGATATCGCATTGACGTTACAATGTGATATCTCAAACAATCATTATCGTAAATGGAGATGGACTCAAACGAGACTCAACCAACGGTGGTTGTTTCATCGCCGCCGGGAAGAATATCACTCCGGCCAATGACTCTTTCCGACGTTGACGACTACATGGTGTGGGCCACAGACGCTGAAGTCGCACGCTTTTGCTCTTGGGAGCCTTGCACGAGCCGAGAAGAAGCCATCAAATACATAACTGATTCGGTCTTGACACACCCATGGCTCCGAGCCATCTGTTTAGAGGACGACCGTCCCATCGGCTACATCTTGATCATGCCTGTCGATAACATCAGGAAAGAGATCGGTTATGTGCTAGCGAGAAAGTATTGGGGAAAAGGGTTCGCTACGGAGGCTGTGAGGCTAGTGACGGCGGAGATATTCAAGGAAATGCCGGAGATTGAGAGGCTTGAGGCACTAGTGGACGTGGACAACGTGGGATCCCAAAGGGTTCTTGAAAAAGTTGGGTTTACTAGAGAAGGTGTGATGAGGAATTATATAATTATGAAAGGAAGTGTTAGAGATATGGTCATGTTTAGTTTCTTGCCTTCTGATCCGTTCAAATAATTGATCAACAAAAATATCAGTTCAAATTATCTATAATGTTGGACTTTTTGTATGATTCATCTGTAAAACATGAAATAAACTCTGTTTTTTTTTTGCTGTGATGTATTAGTTGCCTTGTCAAAAGTTAATTCTACAACCAAGTACTTGGCCTTTTCACTACTAATATATGCAGAGAATTTACATGGTCAATTATAGAAACAACTGAACTTTACGGATATAGTCAAAAACTTAATTAGATGGTCAACCAATTACACATTCCTAGATAGAGAAGAGTTTATAAAGCAAACTTTTAGCTAATGACAAACCATATCTACTGATGAGTATACTGAGGCAATTCCATAATGTGTATATTATTCCATAAAAAATCACGCAAACCAGAAAACAGTCGTCTAGTAAGTCAAGAAGGTGACAAGTATACAAAACCAATAGAAAGAGAACTTTATGATGAGAACTTTAAAAGCCAAACCAGCTATGTTACAAAACGCTAAATTTATCAGTACCCTAATTAAAATGCTTCCATAAGCTTCGGGTCGACCTCTTTATGGTCTAGAAAGGTGGACAGATTAGTACTCTGAAACGCTTCCATCCCTTGGATTCTAACTTTTACGATAGTGTATTTTTCGATGTTGTAATATATAACGCAGGAGGGGTGACCAAACACGATTTCATTACTATCAGTAACTCCAGCAAAGCGTAACACGTCTTTTCCAACCACATTTTTCAACACAGGAGGCAGTATGTATGTATGCTTCGACCATTCTTGCTTTTCAGAATCCCCTATGCTCATCAACTCTATACTGTGAGTTCCACCAAGTTTAAACCTGTTAATCTTAACTGAACCTAATTTGCCATTGTAGTTAATCATAGATTGGTTAAATACTGCTTCCTTGAAAGTCGTGTCCAGTTCAATACAACTGAACTTCTCAGACATAACGTGAAAGCAAACTATTATAGAAGTTCGTGTACGATAATTTTTGGTTTTATAATACAAAACACCATTGATGCAATATTCCTGTAAGCCAACAATAATGGGGTATGCAGCATTGTATTATTCTCCACTCAATTTTTTCAGTTCCTAGAGTCAGAAGTTGATGCTCGGTGATACAACGGTCGAAGTCATATCTCGAGGATAATACCTTGAATCGTTTATAAATGGGATCATACCCCATAAAGCTCATCGTTTCAAGGATGCTTCTCACCTCAACCATCCTCGTTTTCTTCACTTTGGGCAACGTTAATGTTTTTCCTGTGCTAGGATTACATATTATATGTACTATTGACATCTATGATCTCTCTATAAACTCTTTATCTGTGAGACAGAGCAAGCCGTGGACAGGACCACTAATTTCACAGTGATACTGATAACCACCAAAGGGGATACGGGAAAGATGCTTGACGGCTACAGGAGACGAATTTTTATAAGGGTTTTGAGACTGAGGTGACGAGAGGAATAATAATTTCTTTTTCCTCTATAGATGAACAATAGATGCGGGCGAGCTGAAGATCTGGTGATGAACAACTCTGTGAAATAGGGAAGGCGAAGTGTGGAGGGCCCAGAGCTTTGATAAGCTTTGATACGCAACGACATCTCCCTATAGACTTCACCGGCAGCCTCGAGAGTATTTCTATTATAAGATCAGTAGGGATCGTATCTGAGTTTTTTCTTCCATCCAACAAGGTCTTAGCTCGCGTATTGCGCTTAGATTTCCTGGCTGAAACAGACTTTGCAGTAAAACCTAGCTTCCCTCTGAGCTCGTATCATAAGAAAGATTTTAAAAAGGCCTTTGACAGAAAAATAGAGTAAAAAGGCGGTATAAAATTTATCTTGTGCATGCTGGTTACGACTTACGAGAAAGCCCATGCCCAAACTTAATTAGGGTATACGATTCTTGTTGGTGACTTGTATTCGAACTCGTTAGATTAATTTTGTTAAGTACACATTCCCTAGACAAGTTAAAAGCTTATGTTTAGCTAAAAACAAACCATTGTTCTCGAGTGTGTACTGAACCAATTCTGTAAAGTGTAGACATATAACCCAAAAAAAATCACACAGAAACCAGAAAAATAATAGCCATCCAATAGCAAAAAAATTGACAAGTATACAAAGCCGAAGTGACAAGTAAAGATAAGGACGTTAAGGGTACCATAATCTTTATCATGAGAAATTAAAAGCCAAATCAGCTTTGTTACAAAATTCTCAAGTTAATTACGTCATTATTTAAACGCGTGCGTAAACTTGAGGTCCTCCATATGGTTTACAAAGGTGGCAAACTTACACTTAGAGGAAGCTCCCATTCCCTGGATTGCAACTTTTACGACACCTTGTGTCTCGATATTGTAGTAAATAACCTGGGAAGGGTGCGAGAAGACAACTTCACTAGTACCAACAAATCCAACCAAGCGTAAATCGGCTCTTCCAACTACATTCTTCCACATAGGAGGTAGCACATATTCATGCTTCGACCACTCCTGCTTTTCGAAATTTCCTATAACAAGCAACTTAATACTTCTACTTTCTCCATCAGCGAAGCGATCCCCTGCATCAGAGATAAGTGAACTTAATTTTCCATTGTAGTTTATCAGAGTGCCCTCAAAGACTGCTCCTATTGAAGTTGTTTCCACTTCAATAAAACTGAACGTCTCAGACCTAACGTGAAAACAACCTATCATATCTATTCCTCGAGTACAAACTGGATAATACAAAACACCATTGATGCATATCCCCTGTTGGAAAGAATCCTGGGGTGTGGAACACTTGATCGTTCTCCATTTAAGTTCTCCAGTTCCCAAAGTCAGAACTTGATGCTGATCAAGAGTAGAGTACCTTGTTATGGACAATACCTTAAATTGATTATCAATGGGATCATACCCCAGAATGTTTCTCGCCCTAGTAAAGCTTCTTCTCATCCTCTTTTTCGGTAAGGTTAAAGCTTGTCCTGTGCTAGGGTTACATATTATCTGTACTGGTGACATCCGCTTACTTATAAATTTAAGACAAACCAAGCCTTGGACATGACCACTAACGTAACAGGAAGAACCACGAAAGGGGATACGCGATAGATGCTTGACAGCTTCAGGAGTCGAGTTCTCATCAAGATTCTGAGGCTGAGGTGACGAGAGGAATACAAACTTGTGTTTTTCTTTGTAGACGAACAATAGCTGCGGGTGAGCTGAAGCTCGGGTGGTGAAGAACTCTTTTAAATAGGGAAGGTCAACTATGGAGGCCCAGAGCTTCGATACGCAACGAAATCGAGCTACGGACTTCATCGGCAGTCTCGACAGTATATCGATTATGAGATCAGTAGGGATCGTCTTTGAGTTTGCTCTTCCATTCAACAAGGTCTTAGCTCGCTTACTACGCTTGGATTTCATGGCGGAGATGACTTTGCTGTAAACCCTAGCTTCCCCTGAGTTCGCATTGTTTCAAAGATTTTAATCTATATATATATATAAAACTAAAGTGGCCTTGGTTAAGAGAAGCCCTATAGCATATTGAGAGGCTTGAGGCCATTCCTGAGATAGTTCTTACCTTCTGACACGTTGAGTTGATGATCAACATAAAAGATTATTAATCCACATTCAGCATGTTGGTTTTTGAGTATGATTCATGTAGATTATTAAAGTCATCGAATAAGGACTGTACTAAAAGCCCATACGTTTTGTTATTAGATCTGAAATTATAGGAGACCTTACTTATGCATAAGCTGTACAATATTCTCTGCATGATCTACAAAGGTGTTACCTTTTGAATGCTCATTTGTCCGAGTCGGTCCAATGAAATCTAAATAGTTGTTTTTACATATCTGCACGAAGCTGACAATACATATGAATGCTCTGACCACTCCTCTTTTTTAGCATCTTTTTTTTTTTCTAAACAATCCTTTTTTAGCATCTTCTAAAACTCAAAAACTTAAAACCATACAAAGGCAGACCTTTATCACATAGTGCTCCTAATTTACCATGGAAGTTTATCAAATAGAATTCTTATAAACCAAGTGTTTGTATATACAGACAATTTACATTATCAATTATAGAAATCCAATCAGACGATCACCCAAGTACACAAATGTAAATGTAAATGTAAATGTTATTCCCTAAAACAGAAAACATGAAGTGAATAAATGTTATAAGATTATTTTAAAGTCTTTGTAAATATAAAATTTATAATATCTACCTCAAGAATATTACTACTTTGAAGAATAAGCAAGTCTTGTGTACTAGAAACTTCATCTTGGAGTTTTATCACACTTGACACAATTAGTGATGATCTTTGTATTTCTATCTGCAACATAAAATTATTGAACTAATAAGCTTGTACAATTATTTTATAAGTACTTATAAATGTAAACAATGTAATAAAACCTCAAAGACATGAAATGAATAATTTTTCTCATTATTTTATAAATTCTTAAAATATAAAATTGTAATAAATACATCAAAGATTTTGCTTTTTCCAGCAATGAGAAAGTCTTGAGTACTAGAAATTTCATCTCGTATATGTATCATATCTGACACAATTAATGGTGATCTATGTCTTTCCATCTGCAACATAAAAACATGAATCCAATAATTCATTTAAAATACCTCAAGGGCATTATTAAAGACATATATCCTTGTTTGTCACAATGAAAGGGAATGTGTCATATATTTTTACAACATAAAAACATGTAATTAGTAACTGTGGTAAAGTAAATAATAAAATTTATAAATAAAACATAACCAAAGAGTTTACTTCATAAATTGTTAGTCAAAGCTGAAGAAAGTTTTCCACTATATTTATGTTTGCTCATAAAGGATATTACTTGAAAATCATTCCTAATAAAAACTGGAAGAGCATCTTCTGTACCAAAGATAGACTTTGATGGTGAAACGTAGCTAAACTTTATATTGTTATCTATTGTAAAATCTTCTAGAACTACCCTAATCAACTCTTTGTAGGATATATCTTTAGGAATAACACTAATTGAACCTCCTCTTTCTTTATCAACAGTGAAATCCCAATGAATTATATCCCAATATATATTCAAACATCAAAACATATAGAAATAGTATGTCTTTTCTATAATATAAAATTTATAAGGGCTTATAAATATCACAGAGTATAATTTCAATTTCAATATCGACACCTTTGTCAAACATCACATAAAAAGATCATGTTTGGAAATTTTCAACATGAAATTACTTAAACAAATCATTTTAAAAAAAAAATAAAAGTAGAAGACAAAAATCACTTTCTTTGATGCTTCTTTCTCAAATTATCTTGACACCTTCGACAATCTTCTTCCTCTGTTCGCCGGATCGCGTCTACATCTCGCCAAGTTCGCCAGAGATCGCAAAGTTCACCGGTGATTTCATTTGGAGCAACTCCCAATTTGATCGCATGACAAAGATCTGGAGAAGAAAGAAATATAAGTTAGTAGGAGTAAAAATATATTCAACACAAAATTACTTAAAGCTTGAAGAATCAACAAGATATATCAAAAAAACGATAAAACATAACACTATGTTCCTCATCGATAAATATTTATAAGGTTTTATAAATTTGAAATTTTTAAAACCTCGTGAGAAAAGTTTTGTCTTCTTTCCCATAAATTGATCGATTATGAGAAAAATTGCATAAAGTGACGAAAATCACCATATATTATCCTCTCACCTTTGTTACGTGTTAGTGGTAAGAAGTCGTTTTGTTCTGTTCGTTTGAGGTTGAAATCTTCGTCAAATCTCACCGGACGTCAGCGTCATCAAATCTCGTCGGAGAATTCGTCGGCGTTGTCAAATCTCGCCAAAGAACTCGCCGGTGTCGTCAAATCTCACCGGAAAACTCGTCAGAATCATCGAATCTCGCCGGATTTGATCACCGAAAAGAATTTGATAGATTGTTATTAGTGGATCTGAGATTGAAGAAATCGTGGGAGAAAGACACTAGGTTTATGTTTGATTAAATAAGGGTATAATGGTACTTTACCCATTAAAATTTTAAAGGTAAATTTGAAAAGTGTAAAATTGAAAAGTGGTATTAGGAAAATGGTATTAGTGGCAATTCTCCTAGACATAATTTCCAAAAGAACACTTAGTAAAATGACTAAACATAAGAACATAATTTCCAAAAAGAACACTTCATAAGTAAATCTGTACACCATATATTTATATTCTTATTTTCATTTATTTTTCTCAAAAAAAATCTCATATAAAGAACCTTAATTTATTTTTTGAGTAATCTTCCACTAAAAAAATTTACATTAATTATACAAAACAGTGAATCGTCTAATTATGAAAATGACTTAACATGTTACATGCTTTCCCATGTCACATTATGGGAAGCCCACGAGAGAGGCAACTCATCAATCATAGAATCCATGAACTTAACCAGGACGAGTTAGTCTGGTGGTAAACGGCTTGCGGATGCAAGTACGGCTTCGGATTCGACTTGCACTGGCCACCAGAGAATTTACATGCGGACTTGCTCTGGCGCCCGAGATCGAAGACCGTTGCCTGGCCATGACCCACCCTCGGGTGTGCGTCCGTATCGCTAAAGGGTTCGGTCTCTAGTCTGGACCACCAGGATAGGGCTAAGACATTCGGTTATCAAAAAAAAAAAAAAAATCCATGACCTTTCTTGTTGAGTGCGTATTCGACGGCTAGAGTAACAATGAAACTTCTGTTTTTTTTTTCTTTTTCTTTGTTTTAGTGCTTCTTTTTATTTGTTACAGATTACCCTAGGAATCTGTCTAGAACACCATATCATATTACATTAGTAATCTGTGAAAATTAATAAGAGGCCGAGAGAGTATTTCCCTAAACAAGCTTCAATGCCACATTGGTTTTGCATCGAACATTTGTGTAATAAATATGTATATAGATTATAGACCATCGAATTTGTATTTTGCTTTGTGTTAAGAAATACTCGTTTCACAATAGATGAAGCTTTGGTTCTTTGCACACATATTAAGATATTATTTTTTTTAAACAAAAAATCATTAAAATACAATTTAAAACTAATATATTTAATTATAAACAAAAATAATAAAAACACAATTGGCTACACAGTTTTTAATAAAGTTAAAGTTACCTAGATATGTGAAAACATTATCTATTGTGAAACAAAAACACCTAAAACATCATTTATATTGAAACAGAGGGAATAACATTGTATAATTTGATATTATGCTCTGTTTTTCTTCTTATGCTGTTGTAACTTATTTGCTATTTTACACCAAAATTATATACAAAATTTGAGAGAACGTTTCTTTCTGTCTACCACTTCATAAAATGAAAACAAGATTCAGCATCTTATAAGAATGCAAGATTGCAAGGTTATATTGATTGTTAAAATAGTGCACAGGAAAATGAAAGAAAAATACAGTATGGCCCTGTTCGTTTGCTCACCCAGATGATCCATCTGGGTGAAGATGCAAATTGATGTTCGTTTTGGCCCTGTTCGTTTGCTCACCCAGATGATCATCTCGATAAGACATCTAGATGGACCATCTGGATGCATCTTCCAGATGTATAAACGAACAGGGCCTTTGTGCATTATAATGCTACATCCAGATGGATCACCCAGCTGAACTTTTAAAAACTCATCTCAAATTCTCACCCAAATGAAGGTGAGTCTTGATGGTGCATCTGGATGCAGATGCATCTAGTTCAGTCCAAAATGATAAATGACAAAAATAACCTTTTAAAATCAAAATATTATTTTCAAACCGTAAATTCTATTTTTTTTGCATATACATTTTTCCGCTATAACCAAAAATGCATTTTCTCGCAAAAACTGAAAAACACATTTTCCCGCCAAAACCGCAAGATGCATTTTTCCGCAAAAAAACATAAAACACACATTTTCATAAAAACACATTTTTTGGCTAAACAAGTAAACCGCATTTTTCGACCAAAACCGAAAAATGCATTTTTCCGCCAAAACCCAAAAACGCATATTCCCGCCAAAACTCCAAAAAACATTTTCCGACCAAAACCGCAAAAAAAAAACATTTTCCCGCCAAAACCGGAAAAACGCATTTTCTCGCCAAAAACGAAAAAAATACATTTTCTCGCCAAAACCGAAAAACAGAATTTTCCCGCCAAAACCGAAAAACGAAATTTTCCCGCCAAAACCCGAAAAACGCATTTTCCCGTCAAAACTGAAAACACACAATTTTACCGCCAAAACAAGAAAATAAAATTTTCCCGACAAAACCGGAAAACGTATTTTCCCGCTAAAATCGGAAAACGCATTTTCCCGCTAAAACCGGAAAACGCATTTTCCCGTCAAAACTGGAAAAACGCATTTTTCCGTCAAAACCGGAAAAACGCATTTTCCCGTCAAAACCGGAAAAATCCATTTTCCCGCCAAAACCGGAAAAATGTATTTTTCTGCCAAAACTGGAAAAACGTATTTTCCCGCCAAAACCGGGAAAATGCATTTTCCTGCCAAAACCGGAAATCGCATTTTCCCGCCAAAACCGGAAAATCGCATTTTCCCGCCAAAACCGGAAAATCGCATTTTCCCGCCAAATCGGAAAAATATATTTTCCCGCCAAAACCGGAAAAATACTTTTTCCGTCGAAATCGCGAAAAAAACTTTTTCCGCCAAAATCGTGAAAAAAAACTTTTCCCGTCTAAACCGCAAAAACGTATTTTTCCGCCAAACCCATAAAACATATTTTTCCGCCGAAAATGCACTTTTTCGCGAAAAACACTTATTTTCTCAAAAACCTCAAAAATATTTTCGGCCAAAACCGTAAAAATGTTATTTTTCCGCCGAAACGTAAAAAAATATATTTTAATCATTTTATTAACAAGTCCACCTAGATGCAGATGGAAGTTAAAAAATGAAAAGTAAACGAACATAGTTGCATTCAGATGATTCATCTGGATGCATGGACAAAATGAAGAAACGAACAACACCCAGATGGAACATCTGGATAAGACATCTAGATGGACCATCTGGATGCATCTTCCAGATGTATAAACGAACAGGGCCTATATAGTGTACTGAGATGTTATGAGAAAAGATAATAATTTCTACCAACGATAGATGAAAGTTAATCTCTTAAACAAGATAGTTTAAAAAATTTAGAAGAATTTAAGAATAGATGAGATAAAAATAAAATTTGATAACGTTGGGTAAATTTTAGTTTCGCAACATGTCGAGTCTTGCGTTGACTACTACCGACGACACAGCACCACAATTATCAACAACAGTAGCAAATCATTTACTGTGACCCACTTGGAAAAGAAAAAGTTGAATTCTTTTCGGAATCAACACGGCAAGTTCCGAATCCTCAACTATGTTTTGTTTGGCAACCAAGTAAGTGTCTAAAGTCAAAGGTCAAAATGAACAACAAGCCATTCACAAGATGACACTTCATCTACTGTCTTCATTCAATAATTAAAATCGACTATATAATACTCCCTCCGTTTTTTATTATAAGTCGTTTTAGAGAAACTTTTTTGTTTCAAATTATATGTCGTTTTCAATTTTCTATGTAAAATTTATTAATAATTAATGTTATATGACCAATGGTAATATATCTTATATTTTTCTATTGGTTGAATTGTGGTTAGGTAAATAATTAATGATGTTTTTGTTTAGAAAATATAAGAAATTAATGGTTTTCTTAATCTACGTGCATAGCTATAAAACGACTTATATTAAAAAACCGAGGGAGTATAATATTACCACTAACTGTATTTTTACTCAAAAGCAAGAAGCAATATATTCGAGACTTTTGCTAAGCGCGGCGTGTATATAAAGATATCGCATTGACGTTACAATGTGATATCTCAAACAATCATTATCGTAAATGGAGATGGACTCAAACGAGACTCAACCAACGGTGGTTGTTTCATCGCCGCCGGGAAGAATATCACTCCGGCCAATGACTCTTGCCGACGTTGACGACTACATGGTGTGGGCCACAGACGCTGAAGTCGCACGCTTTTGCTCTTGGGAGCCTTGCACGAGCCGAGAAGAAGCCATCAAATACATATCTGATTCGGTCTTGACACACCCATGGCTCCGAGCCATCTGTTTAGAGGACGACCGTCCCATCGGCTACATCTTGATCATGGCGGTTGATGACATCAGGAAAGAGATCGGTTATGTGCTAGCTAGAAAGTATTGGGGAAAAGGGTTCGCTACGGAGGCGGTGAGGCTAGTGACGGCAGAGATATTCAAGGAAATGCCGGAGATCGAGAGGCTTGAGGCACTAGTAGACGTGGACAATGTGGGATCTCAAAGGGTTCTTGAAAAAGTTGGGTTTACTAGAGAAGGTGTGATGAGGAATTTTATAATAATGAAAGGAAGTGTTAGAGATATGGTCATGTTTAGTTTCTTGCCTTCTGATCCGTTGAAGTAATTGTTCAACAAAAATATCAGTTCAGATTATCTATAATGTTGGACTTTTTCTATGATTCATCTGTAAAACATGAAATAAACTCTGTTACTGTGATGTATTAGTTGCCTTGTCAAAAGTTTCTACAAACTTGGCTTTTTCAGTAATTGTATTTTTTTTTTGTCACGATTTCAGTAATTGTATATGCAGCGAATTTACATGATCAATTATAGAAACAACTAAAATTTACGGATATAGCCATAAACTTAATTAGATATGATGGCCACCTAATTACACATTGCTGGATAGAGAAGAGTTTATAAAGCAAACTATTAGCTGATAACAAACCATTTCGCTTGATGAGTGTACGGAGCCAATTCCATAATGTGTAGAAAATATCCATACTTTTTTTTTGAACAAAGGGTTTCATATTAAAAGCGAAAGAGAGTTGGGCCCGTAGGCAAGTTTTAAACAGAGAAAATTAAACAACAGTGGGCCTGAAGGATCTGTTTAGCTAGAAGATCAGTTTCTCTGTTTTGAGAACGAGGGATGAACTGGATATTGATAGAGACGAAGAGAGAGAGGAGAGGCGATCGATATCTTGGAAAATGTCGTAAATCTCCTTGATCTGACTCTTGTTGACTATAGCTCTGACGAGCGTTTGGCAATCCGAGAAGACTGTTGTGGATTGTACTCCCGCTTTGATCTATAATGTGTAGAAAATATCTATACAAATTCACACAAATCATTTCTCTTGATGAGTGTATGGAGCCAATTCCATAATGTGTATAATATATCCATAAAAATTCACACAAACCAGAAAACAGTCGTCTAGTAAGTCAAAAAGGTGACAAGTATACAAAACCAATAGAAAGAGTAAGAGACTAAGTTAAGGTCCCATGATCTTTATGATGAGAACTTTAAAAGCCAAACGAGCTATGTTACAAAACGCTAAATTTATCAGTGCCCTAATTAAAATGCTTCCATAAGCTTCGGGTCGACCTATCCTTATGGTCTAGAAAGGTGGACAGATTAGTACTCTGAAACGCTTCCATCCCTTGGATTCTAACTTTTACGATAGTGTTTTTTTCGATGTTGTAATATATAACGCAGGAAGGGTGCGACAACACGATTTCATTACTATCAGTAACTCCAGCAAAGCGTAACACGTCTTTTCCAACCACATTTTTCAACACAGGAGGCAGTATGTATGTATGCTTCGACCATTCTTGCTTTTCAGAATCCCCTATGCTCATCAACTCTATACTGTGAGTTCCACCAAGTTTAAACCTGTTAATCTTAACTGAACCTAATTTGCCATTGTAGTTAATCATAGATTGGTTAAATACTGCTTCCTTGAAAGTCGTGTCCAGTTCAATACAACTGAACTTCTCAGACATAACGTGAAAGCAAACTATTATAGAAGTTCGTGTACGATAATTTTTGGTTTTATAATACAAAACACCATTGATGCAATATTCCTGTAAGCCAACAATAATGGGGTATGCAGCATTGTATTATTCTCCACTCAATTTTTTCAGTTCCTAGAGTCAGAAGTTGATGCTCGGTGATACAACGGTCGAAGTCATATCTCGAGGATAATACCTTGAATCGTTTATAAATGGGATCATACCCCATAAAGCTCACCGTTTCAAGAATGCTTCTCACCTCAACCATCCTCGTTTTCTTCACTTTGGGTAACGTTAATGTTTGTCCCGTGCTAGGATTAGATATTATATGTACTATTGACATCTCTGATCTCTCTATAAACTCTTTATCTGTGAGACAGACCAAGCCGTCGACAGGACCACTAATTTCACAGTGATACTGATAACCACCAAAGGGGATACGGGAAATATGCTTGACGGCTACAGGAGACGAGAGGAATAATAATTTGCCTTTTTCTCTATTGATGAACAATAGATGCGGGCGAGCTGAAGATCTG
Source organism: Brassica napus (assembly GCF_020379485.1). Taxonomy (NCBI): domain Eukaryota; kingdom Viridiplantae; phylum Streptophyta; class Magnoliopsida; order Brassicales; family Brassicaceae; genus Brassica; species Brassica napus. Next base: position 6,853,131 of record NC_063438.1, read on the forward strand.
GTGATGAACAACTCTGTGAAATAGGGAAGGCGAAGTGTGGAGGGCCCAGAGCTTTGATACGCATCGACATCTCCCTATAGACTTCACCAGCAGCCTCGAGAGTATTTCTATTATAAGATCAGTAGGGATCGTATCTGAGTTTTCTCTTCCATCCAACAAGGTCTTAGCTCGCGTATTGCGCTTAGATTTCCTGGCTGAAACAGACTTTGCTGTAAAACCTAGCTTCCCTCTGAGCTCGTATCGTAAGAAGGATTTTAAAAAGGCCTCTGACAGAAAATAGGGTAAAAAGGCGGTATAAAATTTATCTTGTGCATGCTGGTTACGACTTACGAGAAAGCCCATGCCCAAACTTAATTAGGGTATACGATTCTTGTTGGTGACTTGTATTACGAACTCGTTACATTAATTTTGTTAAGTACACATTCCCTAGACATAATGTTTAGCTAAAAGCAAACCATTGTTCATGAGTGTGTACTGAACCAATTCTGTAAAGTGTAGACACATATACCTCAAAAAAATTCACACAGAAACCAGAAAATAGCCATCCAATAAGCCAAAAAGTGACAAGTACAAAAAATCAGTAGTAAAGATAAGCCAAATATAATGAGTTTTGTTACAAAACTCTCAAGTTCTATAAAATCATTACTTAAACGCATGCGTAAATTTGAGATCCTCCATATGGTTTAGAAAGGTGATGACAAAATTATACTGAGGCGCTTCTGTCCCTTGGATAGCAACTTTTAGGATAGTACGTTTCTCGATATTGTAGTAGATAACCTGGGAAGGGTGCGAGAAGACAATTTCATTGGTACCAACAAATCCAACTAACCGTAGCACGGCTCTTCCAACTAAGTTCTTCCAAAGACGAGGTAACACGTAATTATGCGTGGACCACTCCTGCTTTTCAAAATCTCCTATAACAAGCAACTGAAAACTTCTACTTGCTCCATCAGCGAAGCGAGACCCACCAGATACAAGTGAACCTAATTTGCCATTGTAGTTTATCAGAGTGCCATGAAAGACTGCTTTGATAAAAGTTGTTTTCACTTTAATAAAAGTGAACTTCTCAGACCTAACGTGAAAACAACCTATCATATGATTTCTTCCTGGTGCACGAACTGGACAATACAAAACACCGTTGATGCATATCCCGTGTTTGAAAGAATGCTGGGGTGTGGAACACTTGATCGTTCTCCATTTAAGTTCTTGAGTTCCCAATGTCAGAACTTGATGCTGCTGATCAAGAGGAGTTATTTTTGAGTACCCTGATAAGGACAATACCTTGAATTGATTATCAATGGGATCATACCCCAGAATGCTTCTCACCCTAAATATAAAGCTTCTACTCTTTATTTTCGGTAAGGTTAAAGCTTGTCCTGTGCTAGGGTTACATATTATCTGTAGTGACATCCGCTTATGTATAACTCTAAGAGATACCAAGCCTTGGACATGACCACTAACGTAACAAGAAGAACCACGAAAGGGGATACACGATAGATGCTTGACAGCTACAGGAGGCGAGTTCTTATCAAGATTCTGAGGCTGAGGTAACGAAAGGAATACAAGCTTGTATTTTTGTCTGTAGACGAACAATAGCTGCGGGTGAGCTGAAGCTCGGGTGGTGAATAACTCTGTTGTACAGGGAAGATCAACTATGGAGGCCCAGAGCTTCGATACGCAACGACATCTAGCTAAGGACTTCATCGGCAGTTTAGACAGTATATCGATTATGAGATCAGTAGGGATCGTCTCTGAGTTTTCCCTTCCATTCAACAAGGTCTTAGTTCGCTTATTGCGCTTAGATTTCATGTCGGAGATGACCTTGCTGTAAACCCTAGCTTCCCTTAAAAGAATAAAATTAAAGCGGCGGTTTAAAGTTTGATCTCCGTATATATATAGCAAACATATATTGTGCATGCTTTCTAGGCTAAGAGAAGCCTATATAGCATATCGAGAGGTTTGAGGCCTTTGTTAACGTGCATAAAGTAGGATCTCAAAGGGTTCTTGAGGGTCATGTTTAGTTTCTTGCCTTCTACACATTGTATTGATTGATCAACCAAAAAATAATATTATTTCACATTCAAGGTGTTGGGGTTTTTGTATGATTCATATGTAAAATATGATGTAAAACACATTGTTTTCTCTCTTTTCTTCTTCTGTACTTGTAAACTTGATGATTGATTAAGGTGATACCAAAATCTTTCTATAAACCATGTAAAGTACCTGAAACATTTTCATAGTAGTGGCTAGTACGAATTAATTTTGCTTTTTGCATGTTTTTGCCAAGGGCGGCGGTTTTGGTATCATAAACACATGCATGTGTTTTTTTATCAACATTTGATTTAGAAGAGTTCAGATACAGCAAAGCTACAAAGAGCCAACAACAATAAGAAACTGATAAAACAGGGGATATAATTGATACAAATCACAGCAAGAAACCACAAAAATTGCATAACAATTTCATAAACTTCTTGAATACTTGCATCTAGTGTAATCCAAAGGATCACAATCACTGTACCAAAAGCAGAGATGGGCATTAGTTGGGAGGAAGATCCTTCCAATACCAACAATGCTTGTGCTTCCAATTCACTCCATAAAAGAGGAAATATAGGTAAAAGAAATTGCTCCAAACAGGAGACAACCGAGAACTTCATATTCATCAAGTGAAATATGCCAATGAATTTCTCTTGCAACTGCCACCAAAAAGAGAAAAACAAAATCACAGCACCAGAAGCTAAACTGAATACAACAAAGAACTGCAGTACTGGATACAACAAATAACCTGCATACTGCAGAGAGATATCGCACAAAGGTAGAACTGAAGGAAAATCTATCCATCAGTACATCATCAACTAAAACCAGAGACCAACACATGCATGTTTTATATCTTTTTACATGTGCATAAGCTTCACATTCTCTGCATGGTCTACAAAGGTGTAAGCTCTGTTACCTTTAAAGGCTTCCTTTTCCTTTATATTCCAACTCTCGTGGTAAATGTAGAAAGGCTCGGTTTGGCTAGACGCTTGGTAGTGCCGTGAGTCAGTGACAACACGAGCCATCTAAATAGTCTTTTTTTTTCAAATACATTCCTGCACGACGCTGATAATACGGATGTATCCTCTGACCATTACTATTTTCAGCATCTTCTAAAATTTACAATTTTTCATAATATACCATGGTAGTTTATCAATATTTTCTTTTAAACCAAGTACTTGAACCTTTTTGGTGTATATACAGAGAATTACAATATCAATTACAGAAATCTACACACAGGATCTCACAGTTACACATTGGTAGATAGAGAAGAGTATAAAGCTAATGTTAGCTAAGAACAAAACCCATTGCTCTTGAGTGTGTACTGAACCAATTCTGCAAAGTGTAAACATATCCATAAAATACTCCCTTAAAAAACATAGGCGACTCCATTGCTTTCTCCCTCTTTGTGAATTCGAGTATATGTTGGGTTATGGTTATAACTAAACAAACCAGTGGAAATACAGTGGCGTGGCTTTATGAAAATCTATGATCTTTATTTTTTTGTGAGAGCTTTAATTAAGAGCCAAAGCAGCTCTCTTACAGATCTTAAAGTCATAAGAACAGTTACATAAGATTCACGTTCTCTACATGGTTTAGAAGCGTTCGAACACTTCTACCCTTTAGCGCTTGTATTCCTTGGATTTCAACTCTAACGATACTGCTTCTCTTGATATTGTAGTAGAAGAGGTAGAAAGGTTTAGCTGGAATGTCCAGGGACAACACAATTTCATCTGTACCAATCACACCAACGAAGTACAACTCGGCCATCTCAGCTAACTCAATCCCCAAAGGAGGCAACACATAAACATGCTTGGACCATTTATGTTTCTCGGCGTCTTGTAGAACCCACAAGACAAAACTTCCGGTTCCTCTACTAAGAGAGTAAGGCTCTTCCCACCTGAGTGAACCTAATTTACCATTATAGTTTATCAAAGTTGCTTTATGATCCACTGCTCTACTAAAATTTTCAGTGACTTTCATAAAACTGAACTTCTCAGACCTAAAATCAAAGCAAACTATCATAGTAGCCTTTGTGAAACCGTCTCCGTTGGCTCTATAATACAAAAGACCATTGATGCATATCTCATTATGTACAGGACAATGAGGCACACAACATTCCTTCCTTCTCCATGAGAGCTTTTGAGTTCCTAGTGTCAGAATTCGATACTCCTTCCAATTACCCTTATATTTATCATTAGACGAGGTCATGGAAAATAACTTGTATTGTTTTCCAATAGGATCATACCCAAAATAACTCTTCTGCCCAACCGTCTTCATCTTCGGTAAAGGTAAGCGTTGTCCCGTGCTAGGGTTACATATGAACTGCATCTTTGAGCTTTTCCTTTCCTTTACGATATCGTATCTAAGGCAGAGGAAGCCGTTGATAGTACTAAAACTTTCATTGGAAAAGTTGACGGGGACTTTCGTAAGACAACTAGCGGTTACAAGAGACGGGTTCTCAACAGGATCTTGAGGCTGAGGTGAAGAGAGGAAGAGCAACTCGCTCTGTGTTTGGCAGGCGAACAAGAGCTGTGGACTAGCAGAAGATTTGGTCAAGAACAACACATCAGTGAACTCAGGACGGTAAAAAATTGAGGACCAAAGCTTCGAGACGCAGCGACATGTCGCTATATATTTCGCTATATGTTTGGTCGGAAATCTTGAGAATATCTCGATAAGGAGATCAGTAGGTAACAAGTCTTCTCTTACATTCGTCGAGTTCTTTGATAGCTTAGTGAGTCGGGTAATGGTAAGACAAACTTCCGTGTCGTTCTGCCGCTGTGATTTCATGGCGGAAACGCCCTATAAACCCTAGATTTCTCTGAATGCGTATTGTTCCGAACGATGTTGAAGAGGTAAATAACTAACGTTAATAATTGATTTTCTCCATATATATAGACATAGATAGTTAAATTTTATTTTATGATTTATAGGAAAAGTAACAATAACATAAGAACATGTAAATTGTTTAATTAAGTTTTGCTGTATTTGGTCTAAGGAATTGGTATTTATCCAACTAAACAAAGGCTTTCCTTTTCCAAAGTTCTGAAGATTTTAGAAATTTATTTTATCTTTTATTTTTAGATTTATCAGATAAACTAGCAACTTTATCCCTAGAAATTTCTAAATAGGTTTATTAGATTAGAGGTTTAAAAAATATAGAGTTAAAATAAATCTTTTTACTGGATGTATCAATTATATGAATTTATTAGAAAATGTAGATTTTATCATGTCAAAAGATATTTTTAATTATTAGAAAAAATGATTTACACAATCTAAAGAGATGGAATGTAAAAAAGAAAAATCAATTATTTTTTGACAAAAAAACAATTATTTTATTATTTTTACCAGGCCACAATACTTTCACAGCGTAGTTTTAGTTTAAACTCAAATTAATGTTGTAGTTTTAGTGAACGAATTCTTAATTTATGTAAAACCTCTATGTATCAAATGAGTGAATGATGCGTTTTAAAACTCTCAACATAAGTTGTCGACAATAAAAAAACTTTCACCAAAAGTTTTAATAAATAAAATCTATCACTAAGAGGTGCTAAGACCAGATTAATCCAGTCTTTTAACTAGAATTCTTAGTTTTGGATAAGAGAAGATTCTTAACTTTTCTTAGATTTTAACTAAGAAAAACTAAGAATCGTCTCTTGAATAAGAGATATAAAAATTATTTCTTAACTGAAAAGTGTAAAAAAAAAATTCAAATTATGAGTTAAGAACCCCGACTAAGAAACCGGGGTTAATCATGTGTTACTTTAGAACATAAGTAACAAATAGGATTACTCATGAACATAACAGTATAAAAGGATTAAATTACTTAACAAATAGGCTTACTCATGAACATAACAGTATAATTCATCTTTAATGTGTGAATGATTACGAATAAGGGACAAAATATATACTCGAAGAAAGATGAACGCCATAATTAAAACCAGAAAATAGTTATTGAATAATATAAAGGACTGAAAACTAAATGATCATGAGCTGTTACAATCTCAAGTAATAAACAAATTCCTAGACAACTACATAAGCTTCACGTCCTCCACATGGTGTAAAAATGTATTAATTGTACGATGCTTAAACGCATCCGTTCCTAGGATTTCAACTTTTCTGATAATTCCCCTCTCGAAATTGTAGTAGAAAACATAGAAAAGGCTAGATGAATGGCGTGGTGACATCACAATTTCATTACCACCTGATATTCCAATGAAGTAATAGGTATGAACTATATCTTTCCTTCTTCTTTTTGGAGCAAGAACTATATCCTTCCACAAACTGGGAAGTTCGTATATATGTTTTGACCATTCATGTTTCTCAGCATCTGCTAGAACCCACAACTCAATCAGTGCCGTGCGAAGGTCTACCGGGGCTTGAGGCAAAAGTAAAAATGGAACCTTTAAACCAAAATTTTTTTTTGATAAAAATATAATGTATAGTTAAAGAAAAATTAACAGTAGTATGATTTAAATTAGTAAAGATTAAGAAAAATTAATCACTTAAAAGAACTATTTATAATTAGCTCTATAATAAACAAATAACTTACCATAGTATAAATTAGTATGAGATGTTAACTTAACAAAATACAAAAAAAAACAAAAAGCACTAGAAAAAAATAAATTAATGACAAGGTCTATACATGAAGAAACATATATCCGAATACAAGAAGAGATGGTAATGATTAAATAAAAAGAAACCAAATACATATAGATCATGTAGGATAACGCGTAAGAAATAAAATATACAATTTAAAAAAATATATATATAGATCATGTATAAAGTAGTTGAGATTTATTTTCTTTTTCTATTTAGAAATTTTGATATCACGAAAGGGATCTTTCTTTCTGATTTCGAAAAATTAACAATAAAACAAAATATTTTTTTCTGATAAAAGAAAAGAAGAGCAACTGTGAGGTTCGAACTTCAGTTGATAAGATAGTGTGTTTAATAAGACCACTATGCTACACAGGATTATTAAAAATTTGGGGCCCTAAAATGTCTATATATTTTGGGGGCCTGAGGCAAAAGCCTTTTTGATAACACATGAAGCACGCCTCTGAACTCAATGCATCTACTTTGTCCAATAACTTGGCTATCCCCGTCTGAGGTAAGTGTAGCTAAATTACCATTGTAGTTTACCAGATTTGATACAATACATTTGACATCTTCCATAGGTTTTCTAATAGATGTAAGCTTTTCAGAAGTTACATCAAAGCAAACTATCACATAACGATGCTCTACACTATCAACCATAGAATAATAATACAAACAACCATTGATGCATATCTCACCAGATATAGGTTGATGGGGTACGCTACATTCGACCATTCTCCATGATAGTTTTCCTGTCCCTATAGTCAGAACTTTGTACTCCTGGCATAACAAATAACTTCGATAACATGGCCAGGTCATGGATAATACCTTGAATTGCTTACCTATCGGATCATAGGCAAAAAAGCGTCTTACGTTAACCCTTCTTCTCGTCTTCACTTTGGGTAAAGGTAAGGATTGTCCGGTGCTAGGGTTACATATCTCTGGAACTGTATGCTTCCCTCCCTTCACGGTCCGAAGATGTGTAAGGCAGACCAAACCTCGGACGTGACCACAAATTTGAAAGCCAATACCAACAAATGGGAACTTCATATGATAATCGGGGACTACAAGAGACGAGTTATTGTCCGGATTTTTAGGTGCCGTGAAGAAGAAAAAATCATGATCCTTTAGGCAGAAGAAAAGAAGCTTCTGACGAGTTGAAGATCTGGTCAAGAATAACTCGGTGAAATCATGGCTACGAAGTATGGAAGCCCAGAGCTTTGATAGGCAACGAGACCTAGCTATAGATTTCGCGGGCAATCTCAAAAGCAGTTCGTAGATGAGATCATGTGGGATCGGCTCCGAGTTTTCTCTTTCGTTGAATGCTGTAGAGGAACGTGATATGCATGAGAAACTGGTTGGAACATCGTTTGAGAGGTTGAGCCGCCGTAGTTTCATGGCGCAGACACTTGTCTTCAAAACCCTAGGTTTCTCTGAATTCGTATCGTTCGGAACCCTAAGTAAATAACGTATCACATCACACTATCAAGGATTAACTTTTGTGCATGCTTAGTTTAGAGAAAGCCCATGTAGCCAACACATTTTGGCCCGTAAATCAAAGATTCGTTAAAGAAAAGAAAAACTGTGACTTGCTTGTATTGTTAATTCATGTGTAACTTTTGTTTTTGTGAATTCATTTGTAACTTTTGTTTGTAAAGTAAGACCCCTTCTGAAATCCTATAAAACCTTGAAATATTCATGTGTTTTCTTTGTGTTATTTGCAACAGAAGTAAACGGATGGGAAAATTTAAGATCTTATTTGTTGCTTGCGTTACTAGGAAACTCTTTATAACACAAAGTTACAAAAAAAAAGAAAAACTCTTTATAACATCCCAGCATCGCTACAAACACTTATCTGATCAGCTTTTCAAAATCTCTCAAACATTTGTTTACAAAAGAAAATCTCTAAACATTTGACAAATTCTTCTCTTCTTGTTATACAATTCTAAACAAAAGTTGAAATACACAAGTGTAGCCTTCTAGGCTTCTCACGTGTTAAACTTCATGCATGCACGAAAGTTGTTTTCATATTTTTAGATATCTTTTAACTTTATTAAGAAATGTACAATCAATGATATTTTATATAATTGTTTAAATCATTACTAATTTATGTTAAATAGTATTTTTAAATAAAAATATTTTTTAATAACTGGGCATTTGATTAAAACATCATATACAAAGAAAGTATATGCTATTGTGTAGTAATCACTGAAAATTTATAGCTGGATTTGGGTATGGATGCATAGATGGAAAACCGGGCCAGATCCGCTCATGAGCATATGCAAAGGAACCGTTTTCTTAGACTATGATGGTTCTTTAATACATTTTATTTCATCTTTTAACGTTCTATTTCAACTTTTTTTCACCTCATCATTCAACACGTATTTAACTTTTACACACTAAAATGTTTTTGTTCAATAAAATCCAACACTCTATTTCATTAATTAATAATTATTTTTTATATATCCAAATTAAATAAATCTAGTCTTTATTCATAAAAAATTGAATAATAAATTTTTGTATAGAAAATAAAAATAAATTATTTAATTTATAATGTGAATATTGGTTTTAAATAATTAAGAGGATGTAAAAATATTAAAATCTTTAAAAAGTGACATGTGTCATTGTTAGACTTCACTTTCTTTTTATTCAACATGTTAGAATTTTTCGACACCAAGTAATCTAAATCATAAAATTTTATTTTTCAACATTTTCATTTTAGTGATTCATCTTTTATTCAACATCTCAGAACATTACGTATACGAAGAATAAATGCATAAATTTTTATTTGATCGTAGTACATTACAAAAGTTTTAAAATGTCAAACCGAGACTGAACCCGGTTTAGAATATTGATAACGTAGGCCGGTCTATTTATAGCTAACAATGGTATTGTGGTCTTACATCATGTTGTTAGGATTACTGCATGTATTTTATGAATGGATTTGGAATTAATTATGGATGCAGAGATGGAGAAGCGGTTTAGAGTATCGATAGAGGGGGAGCAGGGCCGGTCTGACATTATAACTTTTTTTATTTATAATACTCTACGTTTAAAAGGGCTAAAAAACTAGAGGTGCGAGAGGTTGATATCAAGCCGGTCTGAGACTCGTGCCAACGTCTCTGTCCGAGTTTAGCTAGACCTTTTATGTCAAATAATGCCACAAATCGAGCAGCATATGTGTTTGTCGCTAGCCTTTGACTATTTCCTGATGAAGGTTCAAAATATTCTCTAACTGATTGAATCAAAGGTTAACTAACCAATATTTTGAAGGGTGATTTGCCAAAAGTAATTCAAACCACGGTGAGAAATATTTAATAAAAATATTTATATACAAACAATAAGTCTATAGTGAGCAAATTCTATTGCACCCGCCGGCCGTAAGTATATTATTGATTTCCGAAACGACTATCATAAGATTATAAATCAATAAATCATAGGTTAAAATCTAAAATTTATATAAAATTTGCTTATTCTATTTGATAATCACACCTGTATACAAATATAATAATAGATAGTTATTTGCGTGTAGTCTTTGACTTTCATTTCTCTCTCTCCATGTTCGACATGGATCTTCAAATCAAGAACACCACACAACGTGAGCCAACTTCTCCCATTCACAACAACGAAGATGGACAACAACAACAATTCCATCGAGGACCAGCCTGCAGGGAAGAAGAAACCTACCACCCTCTTACTTATCCCATGTCTCCTCATCACTACCTCTATGCTTCTCCTTTATCTCTCCCAAAACAAAATCATCCTCATCAGCAGCACCACCACTACTATCTCCGATTCCGATCATTCCAGACTCAGATACGATCCATGCGTCGGCCGATACATATATATTCATAATCTACCTTCTAGATTCAACAAAGACATCCTCCAAGACTGCGAGTCGATTTCAAGACCAAAAGATAAAACCAGCATGTGTAGGTACATTGAAAACTCCGGATTCGGACCTCAGATGGGTGATGGTGATTCCACCGATTCTAAGTACTCTCGGAGCTGGTACGCGACTAATCAGTTCATGCTTGAAGTTATTTTCCACGAGAAGATGAAGACATACGAGTGTTTGACGAGTAATTCGTCGCTGGCTTCGGCTATTTATGTACCTTACTACGCTGGTCTAGATTTACGGCGATATATGCAGTGGAGTTGTAACGTCTCTGAAAGAGACGCCGCCGGGAAGGAAATATTTAAATGGCTCAAAAAGCAACCCCAATGGAAAGGTACATACGCAGTCGTGTTATTATTATTTTTGGTAAGTTTCGCTTTTGACCCTCAGTGTTTTGATTAATTGCAATTATCACTAGTTACTAATTTGATTTAGGTGCTGATTGGTGAAAAACGTAAATTTCAACTCGAATAATTTCAATCGTGCCAAATACAACCCAAACAATTAGCCAGGGACGTCGTTTTGATCTATTTTTTTTAAATATGTTCATTCTGGAACTCGAATCGTGTCTTGATCAATACCATTAAAAGAAGATCATTCCCAAATTATGTTTCTAATCAAAATTATATTTTTGCCAAAAATACCCTTATTTTTTACGAGAGAATAACAAAATTTATTAATGGTATTTAAGTCTTTTGGTTTTGGCCTACAAATACAGCTAAATAGATTTATAAATAATGGGCATATATATATATATATACTTATAATATATGTTAACTTTAAATTTAATATAAATATTCTAAGTACAAAAATAAGACATACATATATTATGAACCATATATTATGAACCATATATAAATTAACAAACACAAGAAAATATTATTTTCTTAAATCTACGTATCAATATTCAAAATATATCATTAGAATATTATGCAGATTTTTAATACAAACCAAAACCCTATATCCTACACCATATATTATATACATATTTGAATATTATTTTTACGTGTAAAATATTATTTAACCATCGAAATGAGTATATACACACAAATTAAATAAATATATTTACTATGTCATTTTGTACATAATATTGATATGGCAATTACGAGTATTTAAGAATATTTTAAAAATTATCTTAAAATCAATTTTCAAATCTAAAATAAAAATACAAACTTATAATAGGTTATCAATAACGAAAATAAACTAATATTGTCATATCAATAAAAAAATATTATCATTTTTTGTTTGGATAGCATAATAAAAATTTCATCAAAGTCTAAAGAATCAAAATTTTTTGTAATATTAAAAAATACATGAGTAATTTAATCAAATATTTTATAAATATAAGCAGATATTTTGTGTGTTTATCATACCAATGGTATCAGATCACGGTTACTAGCAAGTTTTTGAACTTTTACTGGGTTTTATCAGATATTTAATTAATAATTTTTTCATTAAATCTGAACCGCATTATGTACATGTACCAGGTCTACCGGTTCAACCAAGAATCTAAGTTGGATATAAAAACAATTCTTAAACTCAAACATTATTATAGAATAACTAACATATTTGAACAAATGTCATATTTTGAAGAGAAAAAAATGATAAAAACCTAAAAACTCAATTGTTATGATTCAAAACAAATATAATGGTAGTTTGTAATTAGTTATCGATCAATAAATGAAAAAATAAACTCGCGCTTTCTAAGTGCGGATTAAAATCTAGTATTCATTTATGGGGGCACACTAACCACTAGACTAAAGTAACTTGTTGAAATATTATTACAAATTAGAAATTATATAAACTAATATACTTCTTCATATTATCCAATTAAAACTTTGGTGATGATTGTTTCTGATTTATATAGATACATCAACATTTTTAGTTATTATATCTTTAATAAACTTATATATTACTAAAATATAAATAATAAAATATTTATAACTATACGAAATGGAATACACTTAAAATTTGATACTATTTATAATATTTCTTATATACATTATTTTTAAGTTTTAAACTTAAGTGGAAAATTTTTATTTTTGAAATTTAATGTTATATATTTGTGATATTTTGTTAAAAATGTTAAGAGGCCTTTTATCTTTCTTTCACTAAGATATTTTGTTCAAAATATTAGACATATTAAACAATAACTAAAATATATATCTTACTAAAATAAAATAATAATATATATATACTTATACGAAATTAAATATACTTAAAACTTTGGAACTATTTATAATTTTTTTATATATATTTTTTTTCAAAATTTTATACCTTGAATGGTTTTTATATATTTTAGTTATTGTTTAATATGTCTAATATTTTTAACAAAATATCTTAGTGAAAGAAAGGTAAAAGACCTCTTAAAATTTTGAACAAAATATCACAAAAATATAATATTAACTTTGAAAAAAAATTCCACTTAAGTTTAAAAATTAAAAATAATGTATATAGAAAATTTATAAATATTTCAATGTTTTAAGCATATTTAATTTTGTATAATTATAAATATTTTCTTTTTAATATTTTAATAAGATATATATGTGTATTAAAGATATTATAAGTAAAAAAATGCTAATGTATTTATATAAACCAGAAAAAATCATTACCAAATTTTTAATCGGATAAGATGAAGTATAATAGTTTATAATTTCCAATTTGTAATAATATTTGAAAAAGTTACTTTAGTCATATTTAAAAAAAAAAACTAGATCAAAACGACGTCGTTTTATCTTGTTAACAATTGACTAATTTCTGTTAGAGTCAATGTTGATTTAGGCACGTTTTAAAAAGTTAGTGTAGTTTTTTTTTGAATTATAATTTAGTTGAAATGATATTTGGCATTGGCTAATTGTTCGGATTGTATGTGGCACGATTAAAATTGTTGGGGTTGAAATCGGCCCTTTTCCCGTGTTTATTGTCTCTGGTTTCCAAAATAGTTTTGAATTTACTGGAAAACTATTTTATCTACTAATCAAGATAATTGAAATGTGGATTCATGTAGAAACCATATTTGTAAACAGTTGGTTATTTCTTTTCAAATTAAGTATCATCATAAAATATATTTTTTGCTACAAAATAAATATTATTTTATAATTTCAATGCATTTATATTTTTATTTATAATTAAATTAATAAAATTTTAAATGTTATAGAATTTGAAGAGTGAGATAAAAGTAAAACAAAATATCAACTAGTTTTTAATTTGTGTAAAAAACCTTAACTGATATTTTGAAACAGAAAAATACGGTTTAGCTTTTGGCCCTCAATGTTTTGATTAACTGAAGTTATTATTGGTTACTACTTTGATTCAGGTGATGATTGTCTCTGGTTTTTAAAATATTTTTGATTTGCTGGAAAATATTTGTTCTACCGATCAAGACTTTTGAAGTATGGATTCCTTAAAAAACAGATTTTGTAAATATCTACTTATTTCGTTTCACATTAAATATCTACTCATGTTTTCCTGAGAGTTTGCTATACATTGCAAGAGAATTTTTATACATTTTTCTGCTATAGTTATATTGCTATTTTGTACACCAGTACTGAAATTTGAGAAGATATTAAAACTAAATATATACTATTACAAATTACAAAATTATAAAAAATAATTTTTAACATTTAAAACTCAATACATTTTAAACAAGTAATATATATCAACTAAATTATTGTTATACATATCAGTAAACTTAATTAAATTAATGATTTTAGATTATGAAATAAACTTATTTTTATGGTATTAATAATATTTTGGTGCAATTTATAAAATTTTGTGATCAGTTATTTTATTAATTTGAAAATTGTTAAGATCTTACATTATTAGTGAGTTACTCATAATTATTTTTGGCTAAATCAAAACACAAATCTATTAATTGAAAAACTAAAATTTAGAAACAAAAATAAACCAAAAATTAAAACTAAAAACTACTCAAACAATCATGCTTTAGTCATTTATTAACCACTTTTTTTTATTCTTCCTTCCACATGGCGATTTTGAAGAGAAATTCAAAAACATAAATCATTTTCAATGGTAAAGTACTCTTGTTCATATATTAGTATTGTTCAGTTATATAATATTAAAAAAAAAATCTTTGTCCAAAAAAAATTAGTATTAAAAGAACACAACTATGTTTTGGTAAGTATTATATGAGTTTCTAAATTTTTCTCTTTTTATTATTTTAAATATAACAGACTCAGATTTCCATTAAAGATGTTTTTATAATGTACCGTTTGCTATCAACCAAATATAGAATTATAAAACGCAACATACACAGAATTGTAAGAAAAAATAATATTATGTATAGAATAACAGAAGTTAAGTAAATTAAATTTATTAAATAATCAAATTCTAGTTTTGACGTATTTGTCAGTCCTACTAATGTTAGATTTGTTCATTTGTTGGTTGGTAATATAACTAATGTTATTTTAGTGTTGGACGTGTGAGATTGTGGGCTTCCAACGCTACTCACTTAGGGCATGACTGGTTTTCCCGCTACCACCCGCAAACGCAGCTTTTGCGGTTGGTAGCGGTTGTTGGCGTTTTGCAACAATCGCTCAAACTGTTCCAAACCGTTCCAAACCGCTCCAAATCGCTCCGAACTTCATAAATTCAAAAGCTGGTTCCAGCTAGCGTTTGCGGTTGCGGGCGGTTGCGGGAGGATAAAAAAAAATTTCTTTTTTTCCAAAACAATATAAATACAAAAATAAAAATATTCAATAAAAAAATTAAATTAGAATTATAAAAATGCTAAAATATATCTATTAAATTTTAATTAATATTATAAAACTTTAAAATAAAAATATTTTCTATATTTAAAAAAAAATAAACTATAACTTTCTAAATATAACTTTTATATTTATTATAATATTATTATTTTTGATATTTTTATAATTGTATAAAATGTAAATATTGTTAATTTATTATTTAACCGCTGTTGCACTTGGTAGTTAACCAGTCATAAGTATCCCGCAAACGCACCAATTTTTAACCGCAGAACCAGTCGTACAAATCTCTTAAAACCGCTAGAAACCGCAACCACCCGCATCCGCAAACTCCCGCAACCGCAACCGCAACCGCTGCGGTTAAACCAGTCAGGCCCTTACTCAAAATATTGTCAGCCAATTATTTGTTTTGACATAACTATCAAATTTAATTGTTTAATTGAAAATATAGGTCTGTCAGGCAAAGACCATTTTCTCGTTACCGGTCGGATTTCAAAAGATTTCCGGCGATACTCCGAAGATAACTCTAGTTGGGGAACCAACTTAATGCTTTTACCGGAATCGCAGAACCTTTCTTTTCTCACCATTGAACGAAGTCCAAAAAGACAAAACGAGTTCGCTATTCCTTATCCAACCTACTTTCACCCGACTTCAGCCGTCGAGATTCGCCAGTGGCAAGACAAGATGAAGCTCACAAACCGAACAGTACTCTTCTCATTCGCCGGAGCTCAAAGGCAAAGCAAAAACTATAAAGGTTTGGTTCGCACTCAAGTTATCGAACAATGCAATAGTTCTTCCAAGGCATGCAGGTTTCTTGACTGCGACGTTAAAGCCAACATCTGCGATAATCCGATCAGTTTGATGAAGCTTTTCGAGAGTTCGGTTTTTTGCTTACAACCACCGGGTGATTCGCTAACCAGAAGATCAGTATTTGATTCGATCTTGGCTGGTTGTATTCCGGTTTTCTTCAGTCAAGGAAGTGCATACAAGCAATATACATGGCACATACCGAACAACATTAGTGAATACTCTGTTTATATTTCGTATAAAGAGCTGAGAAACGGGGGAAAGAACAAAATCGAAGAGATTTTGCGTGGAATACCGAATGAGAAAGTTGTCGGTATGAGAGAAAATGTAATAAGACTGGTTCCTAAGATTGTGTACACTAAACCAAACCGACACAAACCGGATGGTGGGGTTCTTGAGGATGCTTTTGATATTGCTGTGAAGGGAGTGGTAAAGAGAATAGAAGAAACAAGGAGAGAAATTCAAGACTGAGGCACTTTCATTTTATGTATTTAGACCCAAAAAAAATGAGTTTCCTACTGTTTTGTATGTAGAATATAAGGAACAATAATGCTACCATAAAACTCATTTTTGGGTAATGATTTGCATTTTTGTTAATTTTCATTATTGATTCATTTATCTGTATTTCCTCATACATATTTATACTAATCAAATCTAAAATGAAGGGAGAGAAAAAACTTTGTAGTGGTCTTTCTCAAGATTGTACTGCTAGTTTCTGGAGATGTTGGTAGAAAACTTCAAGACTAGCGTCGTCCGTGAATATTACATCAGAACCAGAGTTCATCTCACTCGCGTTGTTGTAACTTGCTGAAGGATTCAGCTTCGCTAACAAAAACCTTGCCTGCCTCCATTGTAAGAAACATAATGACCAATCAAACCACAACATTTATTCACAATAAAAGAAAAGTAAGATCGTGCAGGATTATAAGACCACTTGAGATGAATAATTAAAAAGACGATTATGGATATTTCTAACCTGAGATCCATGTTGATCGCATACAACTAGTCTTGGCATGGGGAAAAGTCCATGAGCGATCATCTGCGCATCCTCTTGAGGCTCTTGCAATAGTTGCGCAAACGCCAACAAGACAAGGAGAAAAAGATCAGTTTATGAACATGTAAGAGAAGTTATTTTTAATACATCAGTTGCATCTGTGGAGCTTATAAACCTGGTGCTCAGGATGATTCTGATAGCCAAGAGTGCGCCACTGTGCTATTGTCAATCCATGGAATACGACAATACTGAAGTATGAGGATACGGTCTGAAGCGATTGAAACTACATCCAACAATTCTGCTTGAGGTATTGAGTTGAACGAATATGCTGTTCAGAGATGGCTGTATCATAACGGCTGCGTTTGAGATATTTTCTCGGTTTAGTAGCATCCTGCTGTAGGCAGTTTCATCTGGACTATTGTTGAACACCTGAGAGTATCATCATCACATGACATATAGTAACATTAGCACACAAAGGCAAACCAAAAGGAGCTTATTAACTCAAGCTTACCAGTACAAACTGTGAGCGCCGGAGACTGAATATAAACTGAGGAAATAGTGAAAAGTTTGGATTCAGGCTAAATGAAGTAGGATCAGTGTTCCGGTAATCACGGAATTTTGAACAAAGACGAATAAGGCTTCGATCTAGCCATCGTTGGGCATCAAATTCAACCTGAGGATAAACATGATAGACAGTTTTGTCAACCAAAGACGAAGCCTAGAGTAAGTAATTGTCAACAGAAATTTGCCAAGACAAAACCAAAGAAGTGAAGGAATAGCCTTACACTTTCTTTTGGGATAACAAGAATATCATTATGCATTTGGAAATGATGAAATTAACAAAGACGCCAATGGTTGAGATAAAATATTCCAAAATGAAAAACATGATTCAGTTAGTTCACATTATTATCGAATC
This sequence comes from Brassica napus, assembly GCF_020379485.1. NCBI lineage: Eukaryota > Viridiplantae > Streptophyta > Magnoliopsida > Brassicales > Brassicaceae > Brassica > Brassica napus. The sequence goes on from NC_063438.1 coordinate 6,871,106, forward strand.
ACTCCCATTGCATGTTAAAAGACAATGATTATAAAATGAGAAAGTGATTCCTCTTACAATATCATTGAAGATAGACATGATGTTCCCAAAAAGATTAGAATGTCAAAATGCATTTAACAATATTCTACACTACTCAGCCAGTGTCTGATTTAATAAATATATATATATCAAATAGTTTAAATAAAAATTTTAAATTCAAATAAATATAAATTTAGTACCAAACTTCTTCATCATCTACATGTACATGTATGCTAAATCATTAAATATACAGTTTAAATATTTTTATATATAAATATAATTTAGAAATATATAAATATCTGATAAACAAAAAAACAAACAATGAAATACTATCAAGTCAGTCAATATATAATACTTGAATTATCTATATATAAATTACCGTAAAAATTATATTTTATAAATTAGTCAATAACATTTTTTAATATGGGTAACTTCGTTTTCATGTAATATATATATATATATATGTATATATTAGTGGTGTTGGTTTTAAATTGACTGTCAAATGTCTACACTCATCGGTCACTACTTAGTTTTCACACTTTCCGGTTTTAATATTTTCTTATTTTGATTAGGTTTGCATTAATATCTTCTTCTCATTTAATATAACATTCTAATTTTAATAAGAAATTCAACTTCAAATAATCACCACCTGATTCGAATAACATGTCGAAAGACTATGATCTCAACATAAAACGTAAATATTTATATATAATACACAAAAAGTTACCCATAACTCAATCTTTCCGAAACCAAATATTACAAACCACAAATAACACAACAAATATATAATCAAATTTTTGTAAAAGGAAACAACATGAAAACCATTTGAAGCACTCACATCATATCAATGCTACAACTCTTTAATAAAGACACAACTATTGCAAATAAGCAAAATATATTTTATCAAATATAATCTCTCCTCACCTAATTTTTCTTAAAAATAACAATCATTATCATAAACATCTCTCGCAAATGCAAACCAAAAACACAATCATTATCCCGCCTACCCTAGTTTCTTTATAGGAACAAAACATTTCTGCAATCAAATGTTGACATGTGACAAGTTATTGTAAAAAAAAAAGTCTTCATGTACAAAAAAGAATGAAAGTCTTTTCACAAAAATATTATTAGTGCATCAACATTTACACCAACAGAATTAAAGTTTCTCTCTCACTAATGCCTCTACAAAAGATACATTATAGAACCATATCGAGGTTCTAATTGTACGATTTTGGTATGTCCTTCCAATGTGGAATCAAGTATGACATCGCGCCACCCACTCGAACAATTCTCTGAGAGTGTGCAGTTCCACTTATTAAAAATAGTGTATTGGCTTTAAAATTTAATCTATTACTCTTGCATAGATAAACATATATTTTTGAACGTCTCAGTTTTACAAAATCAAAATGCATTAATTAAACCCAAAACATCAGTGTTTTGTATATGAAAAAACAAACCATTTGTATACGGAAGGAATATTAATCACTGTGTAGTTTAGTATATAATAGAATAAGACATGCGCTTTGCGCATGGTGAGTTTATTTGTATGAATTATCGACAATTTTTTTATATATATGATCATTTTATTTATACATATACAATATTTTTTATTGTTATTATATAATTTATGTCTGATGGACCGGATCAATTTTTATTAAAGTTATGGAGCTAAACTATAATTAATATATCATAGGCTGATCGGATTGAACATTAAACAAATTATGACACAAAAACATTTTGTTTTCACCTAACACATTCTTGGAAAAAGTGAACAGTATTGTTTCCAGAGTTGAATTATTTTGACATTTATCTTTCATATGATTTTGAAAGGTTTCAGATCAACCAACGAATTGATACATGTCATTTAATGTTTTAGTCGTATGCTTAAGGAAAACTTACATTTTTGTAATTTAATGTTGTTTAAAAAAATTCAAAATATAACATATAAGAAAAAATATAACATATAAGGTTTCCTCATTTTTGTAATTTAAAGTCATTTTAAAAAGTACAAAATATAACATATAAGGTTTCCTCATTTTTGTAAGTTAAAGTTGTTTTAAAAATTTCAAAATATAATATATAAGAAAAAATATTTTTTTTAATTATATGGTCAGTGTGATTGTTTAATTTTTTTTAATAATATAAAATTAAACAAAAATGAGGAATGATGCAATTCTTTTATAAAATCTATATTATTTATAGTCATTAATTTTCATATATATGTTAACCATATTAAGTAACTCCGTAGCTTTTATTTAAAGAAAGAATACGCGTTACTTATATTTTGGGTTGATATAATGTTCCCTAGTAATTAGATTTTGGACCAACATTTTTTTAATTGATTCTTAAGCTGTCACGTAAACTAAATTGATATCTTAATCAAGTGACATCTAAGCAAAATCTTTTTTTAATTAATTCAAACTTAAGGTTCTAACTTTTTAAACTATTCTCAGTTAATATATAAGGAATAATTAAAATCGAAGTCATAAGAAATAGCTAGTCTAGCAAGACCATGCATGATGAATTGATGATGATTCCTTTTGTCAAAATTTTAAAATGGTCTCATTGGTGCAAATTGTAGATAACGAATCAGGCTCGAGAAACATGCACAATACTTCTTTTTTTTTTAATGTAGCACAGCCATAATTTTCGAAAATCGTAATATGGAAAATTGAGAAATTTCTTGTTTTCAAGTCATACAACCGCGACATCCAACTTTATAATGACTTAGTGCTCAAATCATCATATAACTAATAAATACATCGTTAGTATTTAGTAATATATTATATATCGTTAACAAAGAAAAAACAAGTTGATCCGAGCATGTCATATACGTTAAAATGGTAGGTCTCACTTCACGTGTTGATGAATGTAACTTAAAAGATGCGAAACCCCGAAGGTGCCCATAGCATGTGGGACACATTCACGTACACCCAAACACAACACCAACAAACCCAAACCCAAAACTCTCTATATAAACAACAAAAAAAAAATCAAATTTAAGCCGAAGGAGAAGAAGAAAAAAAGTTAGAAGCAAATGTCAAAAGTCTCTCTTATTAGATTGTCATTGTTAGGGTTTCTGGCGATCGCCGTCGTGACTCCATCGGCGAAGTCCACCCTTCTCGGAGGGAAGTCAGATGTTGGGAACGTTCGAACCAACATTGAAATTCAAGAACTTGGAAGGTAATATACACGCATAACATGATACATTATAATTGATACATCCACCAACCATATGTCGTCTTATATTGGAATTAGAAGTGTGATGTGACTCTATGATTACAGGTACTGCGTGAAACAATTCAATCTACAACAACAGAGCAAGCAAGGTAACGAAGCATCCAATGCAAGAACGGACGCGGCTGTGTTGAGTCCGTTGAAATTTAGCCGAGTTGAGTCGGCTCAGAAACAGGTCGTGGCAGGTACCAAATACTATCTAAGGATTGCAGTGACTCAACCCGATGGCACGAGCAGGATGTTTGACTCAGTTATAGTTATTCAACCATGGCTCTTCTCTAAGAAGTTGCTCGAATTCACTCCTGTAGCTTAGCCTTATTTGACTAACTTCATTTCTTTATTCGTAAATTCCCATAATATATAATTTGGAAAACCCAAAATGTGTATGATATGAATCTATTAGCAATGGGTTAGTAGTTTGGTCTGTAAAGATTTTATACGTTGTACATAAATAAAGGTAAAATATGTTATGAAGATGTGATAAATTACCGAAATTTTATATATAAATTTTGCAAATTTTATTTTTGTTGTTTAGTCATCAGGTATAAACAACTAATTCCAGGAATATAGGCAACGGTGGTCAATGTATGTGAATCTTATTAAGTTAGTAACTGATAATGTTTTTGACCTAAACTCTCATAGACCAAAAGGGTAGAAACAAACGGAAGAATATGTAGTAGATTACTTGGCAAGAAAAGTAATAACGAATACGTAACTGGCATTATAGTTGAATCTAATCTACATAGCAATATTATATACACACAAGTTCGTTTGCTTATAATGATTTTAGTTTTCACTCTTTGTTCTTGGAAGATCGGTCTTTTCTTTGACCACCGAGAATACGTGAAATCTGCAAACCTCTACTAAACGCTTGGTTAAAGAGCATTCTTGTCTGAAACTCAGACACGAACGGGAACCAAGCCAAGAAAGCTACCGGAGTGAACAAAAGCAAACCCATCAGAATCTCATAGCCTCGTGCCAGCGTCCGAACCGATGACCATATCCCTAGCCGTTGAATCAGAGGCTTACACGCTTGTGCAATCTATAGGCAAGAAGGGTGTTTTTAATTAGTTAACTAAAGATCATAACCTATTTTCACAAACAAGACAAAGACAAAGATGTCTTACCAGTAACATTCCCCAACCGGTTGGCATGAAAGCGAGCATACAAAGGAGGATGTCTTTAGGTGTTAAGAGACGAAGAGCTATGAAAGTAATGAGGATTGCAAGGAACGTGAGGAACACAAGACCCTTGATGATCCTGAAGAGTAGCTGGAAGTTTGTGCTGAACCGTCTCCTTCCCATACCCAAACCCTGTGATCGGTTTACATTCGGTTTAGTTAACTTTAGCTTTCAGCTTAAACCGATTATATATAAAATGAAATGTTACCATACCTTGACAATGAGTAAAATGAACAAGATCACGAACCATGAAGCTCCATATATCTGCCAAAACATCGAAAACTTAGTTTACCACAAACTACAAGATTCATTGTAACATGAGATGAGTTAAGTTTCTCTCACCCACAAACTTTGATTCTCCTGTTTAAAAGTGCTGAGCTGGTACACAAGCCCATACTGAAAGATGAAGAACCGCAAAGCCAAAACAATCTCAAGGATGATACCGCGCTTTCCCGAGTGCCTAAGATGCCCAATCTCCTTCTCCCACCAAGACTCCCAGCTCTTCTCTGGAGGAACACCGATCCCTCCTCGGTTATATATCCACTTGTTCCAGTCCGTCCAATCATCCACAATCTTCTGCCACTCGAAACCAGACGGGTTGAACAAGAACGGAGCAAACAGCCACGTTACCACCATAAACCATATCGAAACGGTGATCAGAATATACGTGACCACGCCTCTATAAGCGTGTCCGAATATCTGATACACCAGGAGTAGTATCATCAGCTCTATGCCCTTCACGAAGTGGCTGCGGGAGTAGAATCTGTAGTTCTCGGCGAACTTGGCGTGGAACACCACGAAGCCACGCCCTGTGCCTCTGTACTCCGCGCCTCCGTGGAACAGCGTTCTGCCGTAGTAATGAGTCTTTGTGCCGAGCTGGAACGTGAAGAAGACTGAAGCGAGCTGTAGCTGCATCAGCACGAAGTCGATCAAGGCGTTGTGGAAGCCTCTCTCGAGTCCAATCTCCATCATCATGGGTAAGGCCATTAAGAAACCGATTTGCACGAAGGATTGAGAAGCGAGGGCTGCTTGAAGAGGCATGTTGGAACGGAAAGCCTTTTGGTTGCTTAAACCTTCTTCAAGACCACTGAGGACGAGGTATAAACGTCCATAGAGGAATACATAGACCGTAAGCACCGTTAACTGTTATAAAGACACAAGTAATGTTTCAGACAGAGATATGTTATACTGATTGTGAGATCAAGTAGAGCAGAGTTTAGACGTACCATGGTACTGAAATAGAACCCAATTGTAGTGAAATAACAAGAAAGCATACGGAAGAAATCGAAACGGTGTCCTAGTCTGTATAAGTCACGGCTTAGAGTTTGCTCTCCGTTTCCGTTAGCTATCTTTGCCTCAAACATTGAAATCTGGTTGAGTCCCACATCTCTCCCTTTACCAACTTGTATGTATTCATGATGTGTCACATTGCCTTCACGTAGAGTAGAGTTGAAACCTGAAAACAAAGTAAAGGTATGAGAAAACGATTAAAGGAAGTAAACGTGTTACCAGAAGAAGGGAGTTGAAGCAAGTGCCTGCAAATATGTCTTCACTTAGGTTGATAACTTTAGAAGCTTTGCAGACACCACCTCTGGTAAGGTGAAACAGCCGATCAAAAACATCCGGATGTCCATAATGGAATCGTACCCTGGAGGAGTTTAAACAAAAGGTCAACTTCGCAATATCCTTCAGAAAAATTCAAAACAGGAGAAAGGAACTTACTTCAAGGGGCTAGCTAGCACCCTCTGTCCAATAGTAACAAAACTGTTCTCCTGATTTGACATAAACCATGCAAGAGAAGAAACACTGCCACAAGTACGAAATGAATTCGTGCGTGAATACCACAGTGGCTCTCTAAATGGGCAGTACAAGAGATCATATTGTGATACCTTCCAGTGAAAATATGCTCTCTAAGTCCAAGTATTGTAGGGGTTCTTACGCCACCATGCTTTTCAAGAAACTCTTGCAGCAAGTTCCTCATTTTGAAAGCTTCCTCCATGTAGTTATCCTGGTTCATGTCTATTGTTTGTAACCCTTCTCCACGAGTAAAAATAATAGCATGATTCTGATTCTCCGGCTTTCCCTCTCCTAGTATTGCAGGTCCTGGTAGCTTAATCCGATAGATGACCTGCAGGAATAAATATAAACTCAATTCTCCAAACCAAAACAACAATGTATACTCATGACCCTTTCTAGTCAGCATACATGGAGTTATTTTGAAGTTTATACCTGGTCTAGTGTTTGCACAGATTCCGAAGAATCCATAGGTTTGGTCTGTGGAGCAGCTTTGACAAGAGCTGAGTAATAAATTTTGTCGTCTGCCCCTTTATAGCTGTCTTTATGTGTCTGCTCAACCTCATCGATATAAGCAACACGCAGAGATGGGTATCTGCCACAAAGAAACAGTTACATTCAACTCAAGCATCCGAGAATGAAAATAACAAAACAACTGAAGAAAACATACGTAGTCATGAGCCTCAATATGTCTTTAGCACGTTGGTCACCAGATCTCTTCTGGATACTATATTGTTGGCACGAAACCACAAAGGTGAACTTCATATCAGCAAGTGCTTGACACTGAGCCCAGAGTGACTTTCCGCTCTTTGATGCATCTTCGCTAGTTAACTCCAGAGCCTTGTACCCTTTCATTAATTCTTAAACAGAACAAAAAGCAGATTCAGGAATGTTTTCACAGGTTCTAAGAGCAGAAGTAATCATAAACAATGTCTCGAGAGGCACCTTCATCCTTTGCCATATCAAGGAAAGCTTGGAGCTCCAAAGCCTTTCGGTAATACATCATGCCTCGCACTGATTTATCAAAATCAGTCACAACATGCATATAGCAAGCACAATATCATAGAGCTAAAACGTGAAGCAGAGTTTGTCTGATGTAAATATTAATACAAAAGACCACATAGTACCAGTTTTGGTCAGTGTTTGGCCTCTGTAAGAAGCCCACAGACGAAGCTCCTCTTCCAAGTCTTCTCTTGCTCTGATTTCTTCCTCGCTGCCACATTTAATTCGTTCCAGAAAGTTTGTCCACTCATCTGAGGTGAACAACAGACTCAGTTGACAGGGTAGAACTCCAGATTACAATTTAAGTGTCACAAGAACAAATGGAAACAAACCTGGAAAGATCTTCTGCAAGTAAAAGAGAATGGAGACTCCATCTTCATTTTGCTTCTCCAAGCCAAAAATGGAGAAAAGAACATCCTCTTGATAGTATGGTGTTAGGACCCTATGGAAAATCAAAAACATAGACACTAAGTTGTTGTAATTACAGAGAAATGTAGCATATGACTGAAACAGAATTTCTTCCTCAGTCCAGAACATTCATCCATACATGCAAATGCAATATATGGCCAAAACTTAGGTTGAAAGAGGATGGAACATACGAAAAAGAAAGCATGTTGCGGATCTTGGGTGCATCTGGCATTTCCATGAATAAGGAGTTTGAAAAGAAAGTAAGACGCCTACGAGCTTCCAAGTTAGATGGTACATCCATAGCAGACTCTTTAACAGTAAGCAAAAGATGAAGCCTCTTGATCTGCGCAATGAAAAGAAGGAAACAAACAAATAACTTAAAAGGTCCTCAGATGCAAAAGAGATCAAATCGATGAATTTAAATGAGAAAAAACTTGCCTTTTCTTTCCATGCTTCTGTTTGAGAGTACACAGGGAACCGAAGTTGGCTGAAATATTTTTTCTGTTGATGAAGAGGAGTCATTACATCGTACTTGACATAAGTTCCATTGTGGGCTGTCTCTAGCAAGCTGTAGAAAGAATAATCTAAATGAGTGTGTCTCAAAGAATATTGACCAAACCATTCAGTAGAAGGCCTAACTCAAATATACTTACCTTGGGACCTCGTAGTCCATTATGTCTCTAGTTACAACTTCTAACATGTTCAACAACACAATAACAATCTGGTCCTTGTCCTCCTCTTTGTTTTCCATCTGTTGCAATTACACCAAATAATTCATGCCAAAGTTGCAGAGGTATTCAACATGGTATTGCTACAAGACTTACCAGATACTCAATTAGTCGAACAAACTGACCATAGAGATCAGGAAGCGCACTCAAGTCCAGCGTCTCTATCAGTGTTTCGTTTGCTATATATTCATCAATCTTGGCAAAGATTTCGTTTATGACCCTGCACAAGACAAATAAATTAGAACAGTAAAATGTATTTTTCCGAGATTAAACAACATTAACTCTACTAAAAAACTCACTGTCTTTCACGTTCCCCAACAACCAAGAAGTTTATGAGATTCCTAAAAGAGGCATAGCACTCTCTAACTGCACAAGTCATGTAACTGTCGATACTCAGTCTCTTTTTCAGTTCACGATCTTTTCCATTGCTATCTTTCGCCATATCCAGAGCTATTGGTATCTACCACATTAATAACAAGAGTAATCAAGATAACAATAAAAAGACAAACGTAAGATCATACTGAAAGACCAAGATCAATGCTCACCTTACTGGCTAGCAGAAACGGTGGCCAGCGGATAAGATCCAGATCAGGGTCAGCCCAATATGGTACAAGAAGGAGTTCCATTTCCCTGCGTATTAATGAACATTAGCACTGAACTCTTCAATCAATAATAGGCTAATAGCAATCATTTTCAGACTGGTAAAAGGAGGAAAAGTCTAAGGCACACTCAACCTATTGCTAATCAAATCCTCTTCTCTGAAACTACTGATGATCTTGTTCCACATCTGAGCAAACCGTGCAGCCTCCTTGTCTTTACTAGATGGAATCTGAAATTGCCAGAACATAACACAACTTCAAACGGAGCTCTATCCAACAGAAGTTATTAACATTATTCATAAAAATACTGGTCCGTATCATGTTTCGTTTGTAAGCAGACCTGATCGAACTTGCGGGAGAAAGTCGCCCTAATCCCTCTCTTCTTTGCAGTTTCGCTTTTCTCATTTGGAACCAAGCAAGCATTAAAGGCCCCTGGTAAGGACTGAAATCTAGACCTCAACATTCCTAGTGTTCGGATCTGCAAATTTAATAAACTTCATCTCAGACATTGTTTATTTTTGTGGGAAACTCAAGATATGTTAGCATGCCACTTCATCATATAATAACTAAGTTCTATTTGCAATATAAACCTCTCCAAGACGTCGAAAAGCTCCATTTAAACCCCCAACAAGAGTTGATACAATTGCGTACCATATCTGGGTGTCCATGAAATAAACCTGTATATGAAAGTTAGCATAGATATATGTAGGGGAAGTATATAAAGGAAGCATATGTTAGAGGAAGCTGTGGCCAACTCACAAGAATGACAGGTGACCAGAGCGCCACCACAACACCCAAATTATTCTTTGCTGAAACAAAAGGAAAAAAAAAAATAGAAAATTATTATGCAATGAACTAATACTGTACCTACACGCTACTAAACATTACCATGAGGGAAAAATTCGTGCCAACGGTACACTGAGATATGAACTCGCATAATATCTTTGGTTGGGACGACAAGAGGTTTAATCTGCTCCAAGAAATGGAAAGTATGAGAAACATATGTATTTAAGGGTTGATAAAAATGTCACTAGAATCATCTCAACAGCTGTTAGTGAAGAGTCTTCATTTATAATATGCTCCTTACATATTGTTCTTGTTATATTAAGAAAAAACACATTCAAGATAACCGCAAAATGTAGTACCTCAGCATAAAAACTGAATGCAAGCTTTGATATCAGAAGGACAACCCAGTACATCGTGTACCTAAATATCATTACCAAAACCTCGTTAGGCAGTGCGTTGTAAGACAATCAAACATTAATTATATTATAACACTAGCATGCAAGTTTTACAGTCTTACTTAAAAAGCGACCATGCACTCTCATGCATACCCCTTCCTATGTATAGCCTCGGCTGCATCACCAAGAAACAGAATCAAGATTAGCGATCTTCTTAAATAGCATTCATGAACTAGCGACTTATTAAGATTTATGAATAAGGTACCTGAGACCACCACATCATCAACATCACTATTTTAATGTCCGACCTTTCAAGATAACGTCGGATGAATGGGAACACGAAGAGCAGCGTAGAGAGCATGTTTGGGGATAAGTAGATAAGAATGACCATGATGAACAGGGAAGGTGAGGAACCGCTGTGTCCCCCCAACCAGTTCTTAATGGTTTCCGCAATACCGGAAGGGCTTCTCCAGCTGTATGCGTAAGTTACTGGCATGAGTACAACCCATACTGCAGCTGCAATTGCCTTCAAGATGAATCTGAGCTTCGCATGAAATGACATGCTATGTCTTGACTTCCAGCTCAGAGCTATATCAAGGACAGCTGAAATTTTGGCAACCAGTTCAGAGAAAGAAAAGAGCATGTCCAGAAATGCAGAAATAGAGAAATTTTTGTACAAGATAGCTACTATGATAGCTACATATGGAAAACTTTAAAGCGGTATGAGTTGACGAATCATTACCTTGTGCAAGCTTTAAAATAGCTGCCGTGATGAAGATGCTCAAAACCTTTAGGAAGACATCACCGTGAAAGATGGCGCCTAAATCGCCTGAGCCGTTCCAAGCAATAATGATCATTGCCTACACAATACATAAATGAATCAAAACTACATGTCATGACAAGAAAGTACAGATTTGGAGACTGTATTTAATGGAAATTACTAGCCCTACCTGCAAAGACAGGATATAGAAACTCCACATTCTATCGAAACTTCTAAAGATATGCCAGAAGGAGCGTATCTCAACAAAGTTAACTTTCCCCATCCATCGATCTCCAGTTTTTGGTTTGTCCTGCAGCATTGTGAACACCAACCATGAAATTCTAGATACACAAAACTTGAGGAAAACAATAGAACACTTCTACCTAACGTATAGCATGACTAGTTGAACTATAATTTGAAGTATAGAACTTGTATGTTTCTTTAACACAGTATACACAAGAAGTTGAAAACAACAAAAGATAATGAGCCTAGTTTCTTCTACCCTTACCTCACCCTTGTCAAGTCGAAGTTCCTCAGCTGTCTGACAAAAGAAATCAGCATCAGCTCGCATAGGCCACCCTAACCGAAAGCACCGAACTGACCTACAAGTTGATAAAACAAAGAGCTGTAAGAGACCTGACATTTTAGAAGGTTACAAGATAATTATGTTCAACGTACCAAAAATACTCATTTAAGTCGTCATAGTTTCTCCATTCAGAATGCTTCGACTTTCCTCCTCTACTTCTCTTTGCTTCCTACAATACACGAATATGATGATATAAAATGGAGGAGAAGACAGCAAAACAAGACAAATGGTCAAGACTGAAGAACCAAGGCAATCAACCTTAGCTATTGTCTTGTATATCGGAGTCACGACTTTCTGCAGGAAAGCTTCATCATCACCACCATATGCTGGTTTTATATGCTCCCCTGTTGTTGGACTAACACTCCCAGCCAACATCCCGTACAATTCAAAAGCCATCTACACAAATTCATACGATGAAAATTTAAACTCAAGTAAGAAAAACTTCCTAGTAAATGTCAAATATGTATTATTAAGTTCTAAATGTTTCATTTTCTTTGTATCCACCATGGGAAAATTTCACATACTCACTAATACTCAACGATGGCTATGGTTTACTTCCTCATCCTTATATCTAATGTTTTGAGCTCTCCGAAGTCCGAAGTTTACTAGTATATAGCTACGTCTAATGTAGTAGCAAAGATCACCAAGAACTGAACTCACATGCTCTTCTCTAAATTCAAAATGTAAGATTTCACTTTCAGGAAAACAAACTAGAGGAGAAGCTGAAGACATACATGGTGATATATATAGCAAAGGCATTCTGGCATGAATCTTAGGTTTGCAGCCTCTCCCCAAATCAAGAGATAGAGTCCCATATAAAGCAGTTTCCGCTGCTGAACCTCTTGTTGAATCGTCGGCAACCTACAAATGAGAAACAATAGAGATGAATATGTAGAAAATTCTCTTTTCTATGAAATAAATGAAAACAAAAAATGAGACGTTACAAGAAGAATCCTCACCAGAGACTGCTTTTCCGACCCAAATACTTGCACCACTTTTTGTAGTTTTTGAAAAGTTTCTTCATCACTATAGTCAATGCGCGATCATCCAACTAAAGGCAGACATTGTAAATTAAACCATTAATGCAGATAGGGAGAACCACTGAACAAGACACATAAATTGTAAACTGTGAACTGAAGTTCAAAAGAGAAGATACCTTTGGTTGTTGTTCAGGTCTCGGAAACTGTCGAATGTGGACATTAGCAAGTAACAAAATCAAGTGCTCTCTTTGATTGGCAACGTTATCTTTCTGCCATTTTAAAGGTTTGGATCACAATCAAGCACATGGAGATATTCTCAATCAACTAAAGAAAAACAGGATATTCACCTGAAAACCAAACATAGTTTGAAGCCAGTCTAGCATGTCTTCATCGAGTTTCTTTTTGTGACCTGCTGGCCATGGTAGACCCCTAGTGTTACGAAGTGCGATAACCGTAGCTTGTATCTGTAGAACAGTGTGTAAGTGTTTATTATTCTGAGTCAGAACAGAACTAAACATAAAAATGGAAATGTTTATTTGGTTAACCTCAGGAAATCTCATTATAGCCTGATTTTGACTATCAGGATCAAGGGGAAGAATGTTGTAAGGCACGTAGATTTGGCTTTTTTCTTCAACCTTTGTGTGGGCTTCTAGAATCTACCAGTAAGAAAAAGGATGAACAGAAACGAGTGAGGCAACAATTAAGATAATATCAAGATGTTTCCTGCATAAGGACATAAGTACTATTAAGATATATATATTCACCTCATCAGCCACTTCCACATCTTCAGTCTGATTAACAGCCTTCAAGACTTCAAAGAGAACAGCAGCAGTTTGATATGCCTTTGTAAGTTGAGCACTACAAGGCCAAAAAGAAAAACATTGTTGCATTAAGACAGAAAACACACATCAAAAGATAAAGAATAAAACATGGTTCCATGAAACACAAACCGGTCAGCTTTGTCAGCAGCGTTGAGCAAAGCCTGGATGTATTTCTTGTAGTAGTGTTGATAGAAACTTTGCATTTCGCGTGCGTCACTCTTCTGCCTTCCTGCAAGTGTTGTTTCATTCTCCTGCACAAGGTCAACAGATAAGGTGTGACTAAACATGACACAAGAATCATAAATAAAAACGAAACTCAAGCAAAGGAAGTGATGATAGATATTCACCCGCTCTAACCGCTGAAGAAGCGCAGTCTTAAACTGTCTAACACCACGACCACTTGACGTTGGATCAAGCCTGTGTGCCTTCTCAAACGCATAAAACCGACCTGAGAGAATCATCCTTTGTTAAAGATTGTTTAAGAAGAGCAAATTTTACATTAGTTCAACTCACATAAGTAAGCAACACGAGGGTTACTAGCTTCTACTTCATTAGCAACACGAAGAATTGGAGCAATCTCCACGAGTGACGATGGCACCACTTCACTGTCCAGCATAGCCTCTCCGAGATTGCCAGCTGTTTGAGTCCGCAGAATCCGCCTCTGCGGCGGAGGCGGATCAGGTCCTCCTCCTCCTCCTCCTCTCCTTTGAGACATCCTCTAAATCTTCCTAACCAACAAATCTGTATGAACTGAACAAAAAAAAATAGAGACTGCTGTCAAACTAACGATCCGACAGAGAAAAGAAAAAAACAAAACATGAACTGCTTCACTCTGAAGCAAGATGAGATTCACACCAATCAATAAATTCGATATCTTCGAGAAAGGACGAAAAATGCTAAAAAGTGACTTTTTATTAATAAATTGAAAAGAATCCAAACGGTCTGAAAGTAAAGTAGGCAATAAGATGTGTAAAGCCACAAACTTTATCACTCCCCGAACCTAACTCATCGATCATCCATAGCAAACACACAAGAAAGTCCTGATCTTTACAAGTCTCAAGAGTGTTCAGTGAAACTTTGAATCAGATTCGGCTCAATCAAGTGTGTCAGTGAAAAACCCAAGTAAAAAGTTTTGACCTTTGAATCAGATTCGGCTCAAGAAATTTACCTGATCGAGAGAGCAGAAAGGGGGAGCTGATTATCGAAACCTAAGATAGCTTCAAGGAGAAGCAAGAACATGCGGTGGAACAAGAGTACAGAGCGACAAGCTATCTATCATCTTCCTTGGGGTAGCATCAGAGAGAGAAAGAGAAAGAGAGAGAGAGAGAGAGAGAGTTACAGATAAAGATTGGGGAAAGCAACGGGAACAAGACAGGCGCCAATGTTATTTTCTTTGTTGCTATTTTTTTATCACTTCTTTTTAGTGTTTTGGTGTTGGCGTTTTTATTCTATTTTAACCAATAAGGAATGTCCTCGACATCATCCCCATGCTCCACATGTTCTTATGCTTTTAATCTTTAGAAGATGCTGGGTCGTTCTCCTATGTATTAATCATGTAATGATAGACTTTTTTTACCAACATATACTTTTTTTTTGTGGCCAACCACCGATTTATTTTTTTTAAACCAAATCTCTAAAATGAAAATCGAAAAGGTGAAACAGATAGAGAAAATGACACAAAGAACACTAAATGAAGTTTTCCTCCCCAAACTAGCACTCAGGATCAGAATTCACAAAAATAGGTTTCATTAAAGGGGCCCTTATGCCCCCTTCTTTAACTAATTTAAAAAACAAATTTGAAATCAATTTGTCGCCGTCCTCGTTTCATCGCTTCTTCTTCTCGTCTCTCCGTCGTCGTCGTCGTCGTCTCTCCGTCGTCGTCTCCCCGTCCTTGTCGTCGTCGTCTCTCCGTCGTCGTCGTCGTCGTCGTCTCTCCGTCGTCGTCTTCGCCTCTCCGTTGATCCGTCGTCGTCGTCTCTCCGTTTATTTATCGTCGTCGTCGTTTCTCAATTGATCTGTCGTTTCTACGTCTATTCATCTCATTCTCTCTCTCGTGTGTCTGATTTGATTAAGGTTTGAATCATTTCATTTTGTTATACATTATCTAGGTTTTGTTATATATTATTCATTTGTTGATGATTTGAAGTTGATTTTGTAGAACAATGGAAGTTTTGTGCATCTGTGGACAATGGATCTCAAAAGAATCTCTCCAGTGGGAGTTTCTTGTTGATTTGAAGAGGAATGCATCAATCATTTCCATAGAAGAAGATCTACTGTATGAAGATTTGATGAAGATTGTCTCTGAAGATTTTAGTGTTAAAGAGGAAGAAATCAGTTTGAGTTATGGTTTTTCATTGGATATGAAATGTATTATTGAAAGTTTCCCCCCACTCTCGATAGGTAATACTCGTCAGCTCAGAACTTTCATTTCCAAGACTAGAGCATTTGATGGAACCTGTCGTTTGTGTGTTAAGGTTTGTATGATTTTTTCTTAGACTTTTCAGGATATGCTTCATAACCAAGTATTATGCCTTACAGAACTACTTGACTTATGCAGGTTAGTACTGATCCAGTTAGCTGTAACACTCAAGCTTCTGATACATTTGCTTCTACTGTTCCATTGAATGCCAATCCAGCGATTCTTTCTACTGTGCAGAGTGAAAAACAGGTACATTGTCCTTAATTCCCTTTTTCTGTTTGTGTTTGCATGATATGCTTCATAATCAAGTACTATGCCTTACAAAACTACTTGACTTTTGCAGAGTCTTCTATATGAAGGTGTTTCTACAGTTCCTCTGAATGCTCTTCCGGATTTTAGTACTGATTCAGCTAGCTGTAACATTCAAGCTTCTGATACATTTGCTTCTACTGTTCCATTGAATGCCAATCCAGTGATTCTTCCTACTGTGCAGAGTGAAAAACAGGTACATTGTCCCTAATTCCCTTTTTCTGTTTGTGTTTGCATGATATGCTTCATAATCAAGTATTATGCCTTACAGAACTACTTGACTTTTGCAGAGTTTTCTATATGAAGGTGTTTCTACAGTTCCTCTGAATGCTCTTCCGGATTTTAGCCCTGTCCATATTGGACTTTCACCAAACACGAGAGTAGCTGGCGATATTAAGGTGAATAGCTATTTTAAGACAAAGAGAGAGTTGATGTTGAGGATGAAGAAATGGGCTTTAGAGTGGAAGTTTGAGTACAAGACTGTCTCTTCTAACAAGTCAAGAGTGCTTTTGAGTTGTGTTGATGAAAATTGCACGTGGAGGATGCGTGCTATCAAGCTACCTGTTTCAGATTTTTTCGTTGTTAAAAAGTATGTTCATGAGCATACATGCGATACAACACACAGGAAAGCCAACCACAGACAAGCATCTGCAAAGTTGTTGGGTTCTTTGATTTCCAGCAATTATGGAGAAAAAAAGGAAGGTCTCAAACCGAAACAGATCATTGAACAGGTCAGGATGCTGCATGGTGTTCACATCAATTACAAACAAGCTTGGAGAGTGAGAGAAGAAGCTCAGATTTTGGTTAGAGGGACTCCTGAAGACAGCTATTACAATTTGTCTAGGTGGTTGTATAAAATCACAGAAACAAACCCTGGTTCCTTGACTTATCAACATGTTGATGCTGCAGGAAAGTTCAAGTATGCATTTGTGGCTTTTGGTCCATCGATAAGGGGATTTTCATTGATGAGGAGAGTTATTGCAGTAGATGGTACATTTCTGAAGGGAAAATTCAATGGGACTTTATTGGCAGCTTGTGCTCAAGATGGGAATTATCATCTATATCCTCTCGCCTTTGCAGTGGTTGACGCAGAAAACGGCGCCTCTTGGAAATGGTTCTTTAGAGGTTTGAGCCAGAAGATCCCGGACGCTTCGGATCTTGTTTTTGTATCAGACAGGGCTAACTCCATTTCTTCAGCGTTGGAGGATGTATATCCCTTATCTCACCATGGAATTTGCAGGATCCATCTGCTCCGCAACATCACTCCTACATATGCGAAGACTGGGTTGCTACCTCTGGTGGAAAGCGCTGCTGATGCCTATACGTGTCACGAGTTCTGGTTAATCTTCAAGGACATAAAGGATAAATGTCCTGAATTGGCTAAGTATCTGGAAGAGTCTGATTTTAGGAAGTGGGCACGAAGCTATGCGCCTGCGAACAGGTATAATATCATGACTACCAACATTGCAGAGTCTCTCAATTCTATGTTGAAGATGCCTCGTGAGTTGCCCATTATCTCTCTCCTTGAAACTATCAGATTGACGATGACCACTTGGTTTTTTGAGCGACGCGAAGCGGCTGCGAAACATAAGCACCTGGTTACTCCAAAAGTTGTTCAGAAATTGGTATCTAGGTTAGGGGCCGCAATGTTGTTGAATGTGTATCAAGTTGATCGAAGCGAGTTTGAGGTGAAGAATGAAACAATGAAGTTTGTTGTTGACTTGGAGAAGCGGCATTGCACATGTAATGTTTTCGACATTGACAAGATCCCCTGCATCCATGCCATCGCTGCTGCTAAGCATATCAAGAGAGATGAAAACCGTTTTGTTGATGCTTCTCACTTGACAGAAACGTGGGCTAAAGCTTATGCTGAAAGCATACATCCTGGTGGAGAGTTGTCAACGTCCACCTATCCAGAGAATATTGATGAACTGTCTTGCCCACCTCCAGCTACCAAAAAGAAAAGTGGACGCCCTCCTACAAAGAGAAAGAGATCCGTTGGCGAGTTTGGGGTTCCTGGATCTAAATCTCAGTCCCACAAGTGCAGCAGATGTGGCACAGGAGGGCACAACAAGATCACATGCCAGAGGCCTATAGGATGAAGTTCTACATTTTTACATTTTTATCGATTATTATTTGGATGTTTGGCTATTTTGATGGTTACATGATATGCACAAGACCATATACATTTTTTCTTTTGGAACCCTATCCTGAATAAGTATGATTTCTTACAACTTTTGTAATATACAACATTATCTTTTGATCTCATTTCAATTTTTAGTTTAAACTTCTTTGCTAGAAAAAAACACAGTAATATTCAACTATTCTGGAATCCCATCCAACTTTTGTAACATCCAACTTTTGTAATATACAATGTATTATACTATAAATTGTATGGGTAAATTCAATTATGTGGAAGCAACTAACAGATGATTCTCCTCAGCCTAGCGGCTAAACCACGAAACCTATGATACCGAAACATTTGATCGACCCGGGTTCGACTCTCCTACGAGTAATGGGTGATTTTTTTTTTTTTGTTCAAACATATATCTCAGGAATCACATTTGTCGCAATCGGAAGCCCATCCTGAACTATCAAAGATCTTTCAATGTATTATACTATAAATTGTATGGGTAAATTCAATTATGTGGAAGCAACTAACAGATGATTCTCCTCAGCCTAGCGGCTAAACCACGAAACCTATGATACCGAAACATTTGATCGACCCGGGTTCGACTCTCCTACGAGTAATGGGTGATTTTTTTTTTTTTGTTCAAACATATATCTCAGGAATCACATTTGTCGCAATCGGAAGCCCATCCTGAACTATCAAAGATCTTTCCAATGTATTATACTATAAATTGTATGGGTAAATTCAATTATGTGGAAGCAACTAACAGATGATTCTCCTCAGCCTAGCGGCTAAACCACGAAACCTATGATACCGAAACATTTGATCGACCCGGGTTCGACTCTCCTACGAGTAATGGGTGATTTTTTTTTTTTTTGTTCAAACATATATCTCAGGAATCACATTTGTCGCAATCGGAAGCCCATCCTGAACTATCAAAGATCTTTCCAATGTATTATACTATAAATTGTATGGGTAAATTCAATTATGTGGAAGCAACTAACAGATGATTCTCCTCAGCCTAGCGGCTAAACCACGAAACCTATGATACCGAAACATTTGATCGACCCGGGTTCGACTCTCCTACGAGTAATGGGTGATTTTTTTTTTTTGTTCAAACATATATCTCAGGAATCACATTTGTCGCAATCGGAAGCCCATCCTGAACTATCAAAGATCTTTCCAATGTATTATACTATAAATTGTATGGGTAAATTCAATTATGTGGAAGCAACTAACAGATGATTCTCCTCAGCCTAGCGGCTAAACCACGAAACCTATGATACCGAAACATTTGATCGACCCGGGTTCGACTCTCCTACGAGTAATGGGTGATTTTTTTTTTTTTTGTTCAAACATATATCTCAGGAATCACATTTGTCGCAATCGGAAGCCCATCCTGAACTATCAAAGATCTTTCCAATGTATTATACTATAAATTGTATGGGTAAATTCAATTATGTGGAAGCAACTAACAGATGATTCTCCTCAGCCTAGCGGCTAAACCACGAAACCTATGATACCGAAACATTTGATCGACCCGGGTTCGACTCTCCTACGAGTAATGGGTGATTTTTTTTTTTTTTTGTTCAAACATATATCTCAGGAATCACATTTGTCGCAATCGGAAGCCCATCCTGAACTATCAAAGATCTTTCCAATGTATTATACTATAAATTGTATGGGTAAATTCAATTATGTGGAAGCAACTAACAGATGATTCTCCTCAGCCTAGCGGCTAAACCACGAAACCTATGATACCGAAACATTTGATCGACCCGGGTTCGACTCTCCTACGAGTAATGGGTGATTTTTTTTTTTTGTTCAAACATATATCTCAGGAATCACATTTGTCGCAATCGGAAGCCCATCCTGAACTATCAAAGATCTTTCCAATGTATTATACTATAAATTGTATGGGTAAATTCAATTATGTGGAAGCAACTAACAGATGATTCTCCTCAGCCTAGCGGCTAAACCACGAAACCTATGATACCGAAACATTTGATCGACCCGGGTTCGACTCTCCTACGAGTAATGGGTGATTTTTTTTTTTTTGTTCAAACATATATCTCAGGAATCACATTTGTCGCAATCGGAAGCCCATCCTGAACTATCAAAGATCTTTCCAATGTATTATACTATAAATTGTATGGGTAAATTCAATTATGTGGAAGCAACTAACAGATGATTCTCCTCAGCCTAGCGGCTAAACCACGAAACCTATGATACCGAAACATTTGATCGACCCGGGTTCGACTCTCCTACGAGTAATGGGTGATTTTTTTTTTTTGTTCAAACATATATCTCAGGAATCGAAGAGTCTCTTCCAAACGACATCATGTAACTCAGTAACCGAAGAGTTTCTTTTCGTCAAGATTGGGTGTTATATGATTGGTTATTTCAGTAACTGACTTCAATAATCGAAGAGTTCCACAATAATCAAGAGTTTATTTTAACTGACTTCAATAATCGAAGAGTTCCTTTTTGTTCTATAAATATAAGGGACGATATCAGACCTTTTATTCACTCACTTCATTTCGCTTGATATATCCTTTTGCAATACAAGTTAGTTTTCGATTTTTCTCATTTTCCATTCAATTCATGAACTTTTTTCTATTTCTATTTTATCGTAACATCTTAGTTTCGATTTTGTTGCAGGACAAAGTTTCAATGGAAGGAAGTTCAAAGAAGATGATGAAGCGTCCCATAGAGGAGGTTTACGGATGTGATGCCGCCGAAGGTTTCAAGAAGGGGAAGAAGGAAACTGTGGAACATTACAGGGCTCTTCTTCGTTTGTCCAACGAATACAGGCTATCTGAGAATGATTGGAATCTTGCATCCAGCAAAGCAAATTCAATTGCTGTCCAAATCGAGTTGCTTGAAGATATTATCAAAGCTGATGGAAAATTTGATTTAACTGCTGAGTTGGAGAAACTCAAAGAAGAGCACTCGGAAGCGGAAGGAATGCTTGCTGATGTGAAGGTCAAAGTCCCTGATTGGGATAAACTTGGCGAAAGTTGGCTCCATCATGAGTAATTTCATGTTATCGTCTTCTCTTTTTATGTTTTTAAGGACCACATTATGTTTGATTTTCAGTTTTTATTTTAAATGAATAAGCACTTTTGTTTCTCTTGTGTTGTTTCTTCAATTAACAACCTAAATAAAAAACTTGTTCAATGTTTTTCACTATTTTGTAATGGTTTGGCCTAGTGTTCTTATAACTTGGTTATCTGATTTGCTTATTTGTTTTTGGAAAGCCATCCTGAATACATAAAATGATATCCAGATTATATAAATCTATCGTCTGTGAATAAATGAGTTCACATTTACTCTGTTATCGAATAACCAACGTAGCCTAGTGGCAAGCCCTTCTACTCTTAGTGTACCCTTATCACACAATAAGTCGTGTTCGATCCCCGTTGTGTATACTCACATTTTTTTTTGTTTTTAATTAAATATTCAAACGTTATTTTCGTTTTATTGTAGCTTTTGGCAAGTATAAGACCCTTGGTACAACGGCTGCACACTTGGATTAATCTATCGAGAGTTCACGAGTTCAATCAACATCAGATCACATTCTTTTTCATTTTTTTTTTTGTAAACTTTAAAGGAATTTGTTTTTGGAAAGCTATCCTGAATACTTAAAATGATATCCAGATCATATAAATCTATCGTCTGTGAATAAATAAGTTCACATTTACTCTGATATCGAATATCCACCATAGCCTAGTGGCAAGCCCTTCTACTCTTAGTGTACCCTTATCACACAATAAGCCGTGTTCGATTCCCGTTGTGTATATTTTCACTTTTTTCTGTTTTTAATTAAATATTCAAAAGTTACAAGTTATTATCGTTTTATTATATCTTTTGGCAAGTATAACACCCTTGGCACAGCGGCTGCACACTTTGATTCATCTTTCGAGAGTTCACGAGTTCAATCAACATCGGATCACTTTCTTTTTCATTTTTTTTGTAAACTTTAAAGGAATATGCTAGGCTTTGGTGCATTTTGCTTTCTCACTCTTTTTCTGGAAACCCATCCTAAAAGTACCATAAGCATTTGACAATTCATCAATACATCCTAAAAATTTTTCAATAACAATCTAAATGAAAAAAACGTTAGGGATAATTCATTACAAACTTAAACTTAAACGTTAGGGATAATTAATATCAAAGTAGAAAAACAGTGTAGAAAACAGAACAAATATGACATTTTCACTTCCTTTGACCTTCCTGGAAATCTTTATCCATAAACTGGTCGAAGATCTCACAACATAGCTTGCTTCGTAAGTCCATCGCAGTTTCATCATTTATATTAGCCATGCTCTTCAATCCCAGTGACCTGCATTCCAGCATCTTCACAACAAAAATACCACAGTTGTATGGAAATTTTGTCTTTGGAAGCCCTTCTGCAAACTTAACTTCAAATGGACTGATATCTTCGAAATTAACCTCTTCACCAAGAAGTTCCATCTTTATGGCACTAATCAACACTGTCATAAATACCCAAAATTATACAATAAATCAATCACCAACAGACAACAAAATGAATATGTAAAAATGCATCACAATCACAAGCAGCAAGTGACAAACTTTTATTTTCTAAATTAGCTAATATTTTTACCTGCCAGTTCTTGGATTTGATTAAGAGCACGTTTGATATTTGCTTTTGGAAGACCACAATGGAAGAGTGTGATTGTGTTGTCCATCAATTGTATCTCCACCCCAATATAGTGACAGCTCAACTTATCTTCAATGACACCATATATAACATCAACATCTTCCAGCCATACCTTCTTTGGATGTATTAAACCTTTCACAAGTTCGCCTACACAGCCCTCCAATAACTTTTTTTTTTCTTATGTGGCTTCCTGACAGATTCATAAGCGTACCCAACCTCTTCTAAGAATTTGACTGGTACAAAGCATGCTGGTGGAAGATTGTTGTTGCGGAACCAAGCACCTTGCTCAACCCTCTTACAATTTAGCATTTCAAATGCAACATTTATGTGCTGCCAATGTAACAATATAGTTAGAAACTTCATATAGAACTGCTATAACATGGACATCTAGCATAGCTCAACTCAACCTCTTCCTAAACATATCACACAATCAAATAGAAGACAGAACAGAGTGTTGATTACCTCTTTGTTGAGATTGTTTTCTGCATCGTCCATTTTTTGAAAGAACTCTTTTTCAATTTCTTTTCCATTGATATAAAACGGTCTGTAGTTGATAAAATTAACTAGTATCAATCGAAACTTTTACAAAATAAATTAGGAATATTTATGCGAGGACAAAAAGTTGCTTACACACGATATATGCCCCGTAGATCCATCCAGTGTGCAAGCCTTGAAAACCGAGGAAATTCAGGTGTCACAAATGGATCAATTGGAAGGATTACCTCAGGTGTTACAGGTATAGGAGGGTTTCTAGGTCGTATTGGCCTCTTCTCTTCTCGCTGTAGAAAAGGAAGCAAATCTACTGGCTGAGCATTTGCTTTCTTCTTCTTACCAACATGTGGCTTCCCCTTTAATTTAAAATAAAGACAAAAATTCAGGATCGTTTTTATCTTTATACTTGAATGCCTTCCTAATATGAAGTAAAAATATTTTTTATACCTTTTTTGCATGATCGTCTTGACTTGGTTTCACACTCTTACCCTGCTTTACTTCTATCTGTGAAACAAAACCGATATATCAAACTATTGACCTGAACTTCAATTCAAGTGGATCTTATTCATTTTTATTACCTCTTTTGCCATTTTCCCAACACCATCTTCTGATGGACCAGCTGCTTCATTTTTCTTACAAGCGACAGCCTTCGCCTTCCCCTTTTTGAATGACAAAAATTCAGATACATTTATATCTTAATTCCTAGTATGATGTATAAATATTTCATACCTTTTTATCACCATCTCCTTCACTTGGATTCACACTCTGCGTCTGCTCTTCTTCCATCTGAAAATCAATACCGAGATATTAAACAAATGACATTATTTTTCAATTCAAGTGATCCAAGGCATTTGTTTTACCTTTTTTGTCATCTCCCAAACACCATCTACCCATTTTCTTGGTTTTCGCATCTCAGAATGGTGGAAGTAAATTTGTTCTTTAGAATTGTTCAAAGAGACAAAACACGAGCCATCAAACAAAATGACTTTAACTTTTCCAGCGCACCAGGCACCATTGTCGAACGCCTCCACGTCCTGCATTAGCTCATAACTTTTCTTCGCTCCAGATCTCTCAGGTGGTGGTTGAGGACGTATTCTGTCAATTGATACACGTGTCTCAACACTCCTTTTCCTCTTCTTTTCGTCCAGAGACGGGACGAAGTACTCAACTTTCACCATCTCAACCCCATCAACCAAATATGTTGCCAACACATTTCCTGGATACCATTTATGACAAGTATTGTCATCTTGTGATGAAATCTCCACATTTGCTCCGATCTCAAAGGGATTTTGAACTCTGCTTTCTACATCCTGTGATGGTTTAGATTCAAGGATATCCAGTCATTTTGATAGTTGCTGAGTATTTATTAAAGGTTTTAATGAAAGTAATACCTTATTTTGCTCTGTTAAAAGATTTCTGCGAGCTCGGGTATTTGGCTGTGTGTCGGAAATGTTTGGTGAAATGATCTCATTCATAAGCTCGTGAGTCTCCTGAATTCAGGAATGGTTGAATGAACACGTACAAGGGCTTCCAAAAATTACTTGAAAAGTCCAATTTTTTAAAGAAGGTACCTGCTGCGTCTGAATTGGAGTAAGGACTGGAGTCTCAATATTCTGTTGAGCTATTGGAGAACCAGGTGTCTCTTTCGTGATCTCATTCATAGGCTCTCGTGTATCCTGATGTCAGGAATGGGATTATGAACACGTACCAAATTCATAATTTTATAAATACCAACAGTTTTCAAAATTATACTTGCCTCATTGTTAAGTTGTTCATCTGCTTGATCTGCATTGGCTTCACCTTGTCTGGAAGCCGTCTCATGAAATGGAGTTGTGTCAGTCTGTGCAAGTACAACAAAAATTAGGAAGGCAAGCCTAAATATGTATAACATCTTCCAAAATTACTTGACAACTCAAAACTGAATCAAGAACTAGATAAACATTAATTTTAATTTCCGAAAAAAAAGTTACCTCATTGTTTGGAGTTTCATATGAAGTAACTCTTTGTAGTTTCTCTAGGTTTGTCACACGTTCTTTAATCTGTTTCCTGTCTTTTTCAATCAAACACAAACGATCGTTCATGATCCTTAAATTATCTCCCACCATCTCGCTGATTCTGTTGATCTTTGATTCCAAAGACTCCTCCTGATACGAAGTAGAAGCTTGACTCATCCCTCCATTCCCAAACAGTAAAGATGCTCTTCTTATTTCTTCATTAGCACCGTATAGGTCTACTGACATGTTTCGCCAATCTCTAATTTTAAACTTATAACCTCTCTTGGATAAATCGGCCATGTCATCCAGATCTTTATTAGCTTCGTCTCCCATGCAAACATCATCTTCTGGATCATTAGAAATAGGAGGTAGGATGCATGTGACCTTAAGCTGAAACCATAAAAATAATTAGCTTTTAAATGGAGAATCATAAGGCAAAACAGAAACAAGAAAAAAATAATGTAAAAACTTACATGATCTTTGATTTCAATTAGGAGAACATCTATCAGCTGTGGAGAAGCTATTTGAAGGTACTTCTCACACAAAAATATTGGGGTAGACGGTTGAACGCTCAGAATAGGAACAACTTGACTGAATGCATACTGTAGCAAAGGTACTGACTCAAGTATCCATATAAGAAATGCCATAGGGAACCCTTGCAAATCATAATTGTTTTTGTCGAGGCTTTTGTCGACAGCTCTCTGAAGTGATTTTAACAGCAAATTATAAGCTGTTCTCCCCCATGGGTATGTCATCAAGACATCCATATCCTGCGCTATTTTCACATAATCCAAAGTAAAAGTTGTGCCACCGTCGAGAAGGCTCTTCTGTAGTAGTATGCTCTCAATCAGGAGGAGCATTGCAAGGCAGAATCTCTCATCAGAAGCATCTTCTCTTGTGTTTCTGAGCTGCTTCTCCACGTCCTTTACTGTATGAGTACGCCCTTTTAGGAAGTCCCACTTAAATTTCTCGGTTCCCTCTCGTGGTTCTCTTGCTTCACCACTACATTTCAAACCAGTCACCATGTGGAATTCTCTTATAGAGAACCTCATTGGCTGAGCACCAAAATGGAACCATGCTTCGTGTCTCTTCACTGTCTTGATGCTTTTGGTGAGAACTGCGTGCACTATCTTAGCTGATAATTTCAAAGACCTCTCTCCAAGCTTGATCACCGGTCCCAAAAACGTCCCTCTTATTCTGTTGAACTCATCATTTCCTAGAATTTCCTTAACAGTTTTGATATAAGCAACTATCGAGTGTTGGTTTATCGATATCGTCTTCTCTGGCTCTGATCCAATCGGATACCTCAGCTCAGGCAGTGCTAGTCTTAATGGTAATGGATCTCCCATCTTGTTTCTATCCTGCGTAAACAAGAAAAATTTTATTTGTCTAAATTAATTAAAATCCAATTTTCAGGAAGGGTTTCCTGAAAAAAATACAAATCCTTCCCGAAGTCTATACACATGCTTTCACATGAACTAGAATTCTACGAATCATATTAGGTTAAAACGAGCAAGTCTATACACAAGCAAAAACCAGGAGACCAATCTCTCAGAAAGAAAACACACATAAGGTTGAATCTGCAACATACCTTCAAGAGATAGAGCTCTAGAAATGGTTTTTCTCGGAGAATAGAGAGAGCTCGCGTAAAAGATCGAGAGAGAGAGAGTTCTGGAGATGGGTTTTCGTCGGAGATCGAGAGATATGGAGATGAGAGAGAGATTCGAGAGGCGGAGACGAGTGAGATTCGAGAAGTTTGAAACGGCGAGAGTGTTGAGACGGCAAGAGTTTTGTTTTTTTTCAATCGAAATGTATTGTTTTGGAAACCTATCCTATATTAATTGGGTTAAGTATGCTTATGTAATATTCTTTAACAGATGATTCTCCTCAGACCAGCGGTTAAACCAAGGCTTTTTATAACTCAAAAGTCTCTCTATCCCCGGGTTCGATATGTGGTGGATTCAAAATCTATTTTAATTCTTTTTTGTGTTACAGTTTGGAGTTAAATAAAATTAAATGTAATCCATAACAGATGATTCTTCTTGGCCTAGTGGCTAAACTCCCACACTATCCAAATACGCAGACTCTCTCCCTCTGGGTTCGATCCTTTGTGGTTCTAAATTTTTGTTGTCTGTAAACATCACAATTTTAAGCTTACCATATACATGTCCAATCCTTAGTATATAATCTCATTTCATTCTTTTTTACATTTGAAACACTTAACTTTTTTTCTGGAAACCCATCCAGAAACAATATTTTAACCTTCCAAGATATATGATACCCAAATAAAATACTTGATATCCTTCCAATCTTTCTTATGTAACCAGACGCCAACAACATAACAAAATAAACAGTCATAACTAAAACCGAGTCTTAACTAAAACAAAAAATGTTTTCATGCATCATTCTCATTTCCCAAAGCTCTCATCCACAAATTGGTTGAAGATCTCACAAGACAAGGTTCTCCTTAGCTCCAATGCATTGTCATCATTAATCTTTGTCATGTCTCCTATCTTCAATGACTGGCACTCCAGAATCTTGACAAGAAATATCCCACAGTTGAAAGGATGTTTTGTCTTGGGTAAACCTTGTGCCTGCTCAATCTCAAATGGAATCATCTTCACCTTATCTACCTCATCACCAGAAGATTCCACCAGCAGATTAGAAATCAACACTGTCATATTTAAAAATCAATATCAAGATAGAATCAGTTGAATATTTCAAACCAAGAAACAGATGAATACATCAAATACAGATTGTTTATACATACCTGCCAACTTTTTCACTTGAGGAATATCAATGCTGTTGCTTTCCTTTTGAAAACAATCATATACTGTGATTCTTTTCTTCTTCAAATGAATTTCCATCCCAATCCAGACATTGCTTTTTTTTCCAAGAGTAATCCCATACACAACATCAACATCTTCTCCCCATGTCTTCTCTGGATATACCTTCCCTCTCACAGTATCTTTAAATAAATCGTTGAAAATCTTTTTACCTTTGACCTTTTCTTTCTTGTAAGCCAAATCATCAGAGAGCAAGCAATGCAAGAACTCCATAGGTAGGAAGCACGCCTTTGGAATCTTGTAGTTGTGGAACCAAGCAGCATTCTCATTTCTTCTGCAATTTAGCATTGCAAAGGCTCCATCAATGTGCTGCAAAAAAAAAGGCAAACATTATCTAATTTGTTACTATATAATTTCCTGAAACTAAACAAATCCTTCCTGAATTTTTTTTTAAAAAAAAGCTCAAGGCAAGAACATATGTAAACAAATTACCTCTTTCTTAAGGTCCTTTTTTGCATTTTCCATGCTTTGAAAGAAAGATTTCCTTATCTTATTATCATTGATTGATAGGGACCTGCAGTCGATTAAAGATTCAAAGGAATTACCAAACCTCTTATACATAAATATAAGAATATATAGACAAGGACAGAAACATGCTTACGTTTCATGCATGCCGGGCTTTAATGTCATCCAATTTTGAAGCCTTGAAAGCTTATGTTCCGCAGGAGTTGAAAACGGATCAACTGCAGGTATAATCTCAGGTATTACAGTTAAAGCCGGATTTCTGTCAGACTTGAATGGAGTTTTTGTGTCTCTAGATCGTTTAGGCACCCTCTCGCTCCTTCTTAGGAAAACATTATCCATTCCTGAATTTTGTGATGAGGCAGCAGCTTTCCTTTTCTTATCAGGCTTCACCTTTAATCAAACAATAGACACCAAGCAAAATATTATCAAATTTGTTGCAATCGGAATTTCTGGAAACCATTCCTGAAACTAAAATGTATGTATATCAAACAATTCACGTGAAGTATAATTCTAGTTATGATTTACCTTATCTGCCATCTTCCAGACTCCATCTTTCCATTCTCTATGAATTCGCAAATCTGAATGTTTGAATAGAATAGTTTCCATAGAAGTATAGAGACACACCGAGTATGTGTTATCACCAAGTACCATGCTAATTTGTCCGCTGCTCCAGCCATTGTTGTAGAAGGCTTCTACCTTATCCATCATCTCAAAGGATTTTTGGTCACTAGTTGGTGTTGCAGGACGTATTTTGTCAGCCGTGATAGTATCCTGAAGTTTCTGAAGTCTATGTTGGTCTGTGAAGAGTGTCGTGTACTCAACTGTCAGCTCCTCTAGTCATTCACACAGTTTAAGATCAACAACCTTTCCTGGATACCATATTTCGTCATCAGTAGACAAAATTTCAACCTCTGCGCCTATTTGAAAGTGAGCTAGAAGCCTGCTTACTTCAACCTATTAAAAATGAAGATTCAGTAACATCAGCGGTTTTAAATTGTTAGAATAATAATTAAAGATCAAATATACTCGATGCATACCTCGTTTTTTTTGAAAAATCTATAGCACTTGTCTGAAGATGCTCTGTTTGCTGAGTAATAGGCGGCATCTTCGAAACATATGTGGAAACTAGCTCAGTAGTAGGTTCTGTAGTATCCTTGAGATTTTCTTCTGCTTGATTCTGCTCTGATGGTGTCTCATCGGATTGATCTCCCTCACTTGTCTGAAGGTGCTGTGTTTGCGGAGTAAGAGGTTGTGTCTTCGAAACATCTGTGGAAACTAGCTCAGTAGTAGGTTCTGTAGTATCCTTGAGATATTCTTCCGCTTGATTCTTTCTGCTTGATTGTGAATGCTCTCCTTCACTTGTAGAAAAATATTGGGTCGCAGTTTCTGTCTCACTCTATAAGACAAAAGTAAATGGTAAGAGTTAGTTGAATAGAAAAATATTACCTAAACATTTTAAATATTTCTTCTTACCAAAGCATTCTTATTTTCTTCAATAACTAGTGCAATTAGTGAAGACAATGGAGAGGAAGGTCTGTAATGCACAGCATGTGTATCCTCCTGTAATAACAGTAAAATAAAAGAGGTAGTTATGAAGAAGTTTCTACAATTTAAAATTCAAGTTGTACTTATGAAAGACATTTCTATGCTTACCTTTTTATTGTTTGCTGAAATGATCTCAGTCAATGGCTGTGTAGCCTCATACGTTTCCTCTGTTACCGTCTGCAAAAAAAAACAAAAAAAAGTCAGGTAGGGGATCAAAAACACGTACAAAAGCTTTCAAACATTACTTGAAATCTCCAAGATTTTTTGAACATTTACCTGCTGTTTCTGAATTGGAGTAAAAACTTGAGCCTCAATACTCTTTGGAGATATTGGAGAAGAAGGTGTCTCATTCATTTCCAGTGTTTCTTTTTGCAAAACTTGAGTCTGAGCAGCAGGTGACTCAATCACAATCTGCAAAAAATATCAGGAAAGGCCATCATGAATACATTCAATTATAATTTCTAGAGTAAATATTACCTCATCATCTGGTTTTCCTTCTCCTTGATTAGTTTTGGGTGGCGTTTCATCAGTAGAGGTTTGTGTTTCCCTCTGCCAAAAATTAGAAAGGTCTATATATGTAAATCACCCAAAACTAATTGTAAACTCCAACTGTCATTGAGCATATACCTCTTTTGTCAGATTAGGAGTAAAAACTTGAGTATCAAGGGCAGGCGTGTCATCCGATGGCTCTCTCTCAATCTGTAAAAATTATCACGAAGTCAATCCAGAGTACGTTCTAAAGCTTTCAAACATTAACTTAAAAATCCAAGATTTTTTTTGACCATGTACCTGCTGAGTCTGACTTGGAGTATAAACGGGAGTTTCAATACTCTTTGGAGCTATTGGAGAAGAAGGTGTCTCATTCATTTCTACTGTTTCTTTCTGCAAAACTTGACTCTGACTAGCAGGTGACTCACTTGTTAATTTCTCTCTCACAATCTGCAAAAAAATATCAGGAATGGCCATCATGAATACATTCAACTATAATTTCTAGAATAAATATTACCTCATCATCTGGTTTTCCATCTTGATTAGGATTGGATGGCCTCTCACCGGTAGACGTTTCTGTTTCTTTCTGTCAAAAATCAGAAAAGCCTTTATATGTAAAAAAAAATCACCCAAAACTAATTTGTAAACTCCAACTGTGAAAACAATATCATTGAGCATATACCTCTTTTGTCAGATTAGGAGAGAATACTTGAGTATCAAGGGCAGGAGTTTCATCATCTGATTCATTCATTGTGTCCTGCAAAAATCAAGAATGCATTCTAGAATATGTACAAAAGCTTCCAAATATTACTTCAAAACTCAACAATATTTTATTGGTTACATACCTCATTTGTCAAATTAGGCTGTTGAGACATTGGAGATAAAGGCGTCTCACTCGATGATTGCGTGTAATCCTGCAAAAATCAGGAAGGCATTCAGGATTTTGTACAAGAATTTCCAAATATTTTCTTAAAAATTTTTGAGCATATACCTCATTTTGTTGAGACTTTGGAGATGCAGCTGATTCAATCATTGTCTCCTGCAAAAATCAGGAATGCATTCAAGAAGTACAAAAGCTTTCCAAATATTACTTCAAAACTCAACAATATTTATTGGTTACATACCTCATGTGTCAAATTAGGCTGTTGAGACATTGGAGATAAAGGTGTCTCACTCGATGGTTGCGTGTGAGACATTGGAGATAAAGGTGTCCCACTGGATGGTTGCGTGTGAGACATTGGAGATAAAGGTGTCCCACTGGATCGCTGTTTGTCAAATATTAGGAAGGCATTCAAGAATATGTACAAGATCTTCCAAAAAATACTTGAAAATGCAAATGTAAAAGAAGATGTTTTGAGAATTTACCTTTTGTGTCACGTTAGTGGGAAAAACATTGCTGTTTCCTTCCAACTCTGACACACGAGCTCTAAGATGTATGTTTTCTTCTTCCAGTAATGACATTCGATCCTTCATGCTCTTCAGATTCTCCTCCATTACCGTGATGATCCTGTTCACTTTTTCATTTACTGAATCCTCATCAATCGGAGTAGAAGCTTGGCCAGTCTCCTTATTTGCCATCATTTGAATAAGAGCATCCAATGTGTCAAATGTGTCTACACACCTATTTTCCCAGTCATCGGCTGTAATCTTGTACCCTTTCTTTGTTACATCTTTCACTGTTTCCAACTCGTCACTATATTTGTCTTCAATGGAGATATCATCTTCTGGATCATGAGGAATAGAAGGTAGTATGCAATGGACCTTCAGCTGAGAATATTTCAAAAAAAGACCAATGAGAAACATATTAAAAAGAAGAAGCCAAATAAACTGAGAAACATATACTTGGAAAAGCTTACCTTTGTATCAGCTTCAACCTGTAAAACCCTATCAAGTGATGGATTCTCTATCTCAGTGTATTTTTCACACAAGTAAGTCGGCCCAGGAACCTCAACTGTTGGTACACACTTACTGAACTTATTCCTTAGCAAAGGAATCGACTCTAGTATCCAAAGAAGGAATACTAGAGGATAACCTTGCAACTCAAATTTGGATTTATTCTCCAAATGATTCGCGACAGCGTTTTGAATTGACTTCAGGAGCACAATGTAAGCCTCTTTTCCCCATGGATATGTCATATCCTGTGCATTTTTCGCATATTCCAAAGGAAAACTCCCTCCTTTGCTCTTCCGCAATAATATGCTCTCTACCAGGATGAGCATTGCGAGGCATATTCTCTCCTCAGAAGCATCTTCTCTTGTGTTTCTGAGCTGGTCCACCACGTCACTTAACTTATGACTACGCCCCTTTAGCAATTCCCAATTAAATCTCTCGGTTTCCCTTCGTGGTCCTTCTAATGCACCACTACATTTCAAGCCTGTCATCATATGAAATTCTCTTATAGAGAACCTCATTGGCTGCGCACCGAAATGGAACCAGGCTTCATTCTCCTTGACAGAAACGATGCTTCTAGTGAGAATGGCGTAGACTATCTTTGCTGATAACTTCAATCCTCTCTCACTGAGCTTCATTACAGGTCCCAGAAATGATCCTCGGACTCTTATCATCTCATCTGGTTTTAGGATGCTTTTGACAATAGAGATATAATCTGAACCAGAGTATTGGTTGATTGCTGACTTTTCTTTTGGCTGTGAACCAATAGGATACTTCAGCTCTGGCAGTGCTAGTTTTAGAGGTACTGAATCTCCCATCTTGTTTCTATCCTGCGTAAACAAGGAAAAAAAAATTTCAAACTTTTCTGGAAGGCTTTCCTGAAATAACACAAATACAAAACAACACAAAAGTCTTCATTTGCTTCGCTTGTTAATAAGAACGAGTAACACACAAATCAAAATCAAAACGCAAGCTTCCCAAATTTTAATTCAAAAACCCTAATTTTAAAAAGTTACCGATTTTGAGAGTAGAGAGTGTGACGCTGATGATTAGATAGCCGGAGAAGATGATTAGCGAGCCGGAGAAGACGATTAGCGAGCCGGAGAAGACGATTAGCGAGCCGGAGAAGATGATTCCCGAGCCGGAGACTTCGATTCCCGAGTCGGAGAAGATGATTCCCGAGCCGGAGACGACGATTCCCGAGTCGGAGAAGATGATTCCCGAGCCGGAGACGACGATTCCCGAGTCGGAGACGACAGTGCCGGTGAGGGTTTGAAGATTCCCGAGAGGAGACGACACGATTCGCGATCGAATGAAATGAAATGTTTTTTTTTTCTATTCTTATAACAAAGGGTATAAAGGTAAATTACCCCTTTAATGAAACCTATTTTTGTGACTTCTGATCCTGAGTGCTAGTTTGGGAAGGAAAACTTCAAAAGGTGCTATTATTGACAATTGCCCAAACAGATATGTTCTATTCTCATCTATTAGATTTCTTTGAATATATTTACTTGTGATTTATTTAGGGAATTATAAGGTAATTTCCTATTTTATATATGTAAATGTGATAAACAAGTTTGAAATAAATTTAAAATTATTTAATAAACTTTTTAAGAATTATTGTATTTCCTCCACATCTATCATCATCAATTGAAAATGGAAACTATATATAATATGTACACGAAATATATATGCTCACGTATGTTCAAAAAAGAAATATATATGCTCACATGTTTCTTTACATACCATCATACATATGTTGGATACAAATCCAAAACATTTTACATACTTCCTATTTTGAAAAAATATTGTAGTACACGAAATAATATTTTCACTACAAGAAAACGTAGCAGTAACAACGAAGATTTACGACGAAAATATTTTCTCGTAAATTTGAGTGTTTACAACGCAATTACGACGAGACCAAAATTCGTCGTAAACTCCATGGAACTTTACGACGAAAGTGTTTCGTCGTAAAGTCCATGTAAGTTTACGACGAAAGTACGTGGAAAGCGAAAATAGTCGTAAACGTTACATCGACATTACAACGAATCATGTTACCGTTATATTTAGGTGAAAACGTGTATTCAATGTGCTTTAACTTATCTAAATTCGTTGTAAAGTCGTTGTAAATATTATGTTAAAACCATGTAAAATCAATGTAAAACATTCCTTGTAAAATCGTTGTTATATTTCAACTACCCAACTCGAAAATTTCTCTATATATATGTCATTTCCCACAATTCTCTTTCTCACAACACACAACTCTCTTCCTTTCGAACTTGATGGCGTTTATTGACGATGATGAAGAGGAAGACTATGTTCCTCAATCAGCCACCAATTACTATTTCGAAGATGACGATAAGGAACCTGTGTCATTCGTCTGTCTGCCAATTCAGTGGAGCGACAAAGAGAAAGTGGACGGAAGTGCAGCTGGTTTGTACTTGAGAGGAACCTCTGACGATGGTCTTTTGCCTCTGCATAGCTTGTCAAGGCTTGGAGGTTCGACCTTTCCAACTTCAGTCTGGAGATCTCTGTTCTCACGAAGGTTCGACATTATCCTTCGTGAGAACAGAGATCTCCAGACTGAAGTTGGAAAGGTCGAACCTCCAAGCCTTGACAAGCTTATGCAGAGGCAAAAGACCATCGTCAGAGGTTCCTCTCAAGTACAAACCAGCTGCACTTCCGTCCACTTTCTCCTTGTCGCTCCACTGAATTGACAGACAGACGAATGACACAGGTTCCTTATCGTCATCTTCGAAATAGTAATTGGTGGCTGATTGTTGAACAGAGTCTTCCTCTTCATCATCATCAATAAACGCCATCAAGTTCGAGAACAACCAACTGATGAAATCCTTTTGATCGACCCGCAAAACTTTCAATATGAAGATATTCCCGAAGATGCGACAGATGAAGCACGTGAAGACGAGTTCGAGAGAAGCGACGATGATGATTGTAATGATAGTGATGAGAATGAAAACGATTTAGAGTGATGTAATATTGATGAGAACGAAAACGATTTAGAGTGATGTAATATATGTAACAAATGTTGTATTTCTCTATTGTAATGTATGTTTAAAGAAATATGTTTTTTTACCATCTTAATGTATGTGTAACAAATGTTGTTTTCTATAATTTTTCATCTTTAGTTTTTAAAAAATTTATTTGGAGTTTTAGGGTTTAAGTTGGAGAAAGAGTAAGAAGTAGTAAAGAATAAGGTATGATGTTAGATGATATGTGACTTTGGGGTTTAGGGATTTCATTCTCGGTGTTTAGGGTTAAGTGTCGTAAAATCCTTGTAAAAATAATACGGACGTGGTAATTTCGTCGTAAATGGAAAAAGACGGGCCTAGTAAATTCGTTGTAAATGAGAAAACGCGGGCCTGGTAAATTCGTCGTAAATGGAAAAGCCTGGTAAACCTATTCAACGTAATTTCGTCGTAAATCGAGAAACACGGGCCAGGTAATTTCGTCGTAAATGGAAAAACACGGGCCAGGTAACTTCGTCGTAAATGGAAAAACGCGGGCCTGGTAAATTCGTCGTAATATTACGTCGCGTTTACGGCGAATCGTTATCTATATAATGAGACGCCGAGAGCGAGGCTACCTCGTTCATTCCTCCCAAACTCCTTTGCTCTCCCTCTAAGGTAAACTCTCTCTTCTCTCTCTTTTTTTTTAAGTTAGTTTAGGTGATTAATTAGTTAGATAATTAGTTTAGATGATTAGTTAGGTAATTAGTTTAAGTGATTAGTTAGGTGACGGAATACTAGTTTAGGTGATTAGTTAGGTAACAGAATAATTTTTTAATTATGCAGAGAATGTTGAGTGAGAGATGAGCCGCTCTTGGGTTGCCAGTACGAGATCCCCAAGAGTCCGATCCAACCCGTCAACAGCCGAGCAACCCCACCGACTACTTCGATGATATGTAGTTTTTTTTATATTTCTGTTTGTATTATGAATTTAAATATTATTGTATGACTTTTAAATGCTTTTTTGTAATATGTTTTTTTTATTTTCATATTTCGTTTTAAAATTATTTTAAATTCTGAATTTTAAATAAATTCAAATTTATATTTGAGGTTAAAAAAAACAAATTTATTATATATATTAATAAGAATCGATGTAAACTCCACGTAAATGTTTACGATTGATTAACGTCGAAAAATTTACGAGGGTTTTACATCGAAAAGTTTACGTGTTCTTTACAACGAAAGTATTTACGTCTGCTTTACATCGAAACTTTACGTGGAGTTTACCACGAAGTATTACGTCTCGTTTACGACGAAACGATGCCCTGCGCTTTACGAGGAATATATTTCGTCGTAAACTCCGTTACGACGGACGTTTTACGATGAAATGTCTTTCGAGGTTAATTCGTCGTAACATCCCGTTTACAACGTATATTGCCCTCGTAAAAAATATGTTTTCTTGTAGTGTTTAGAAAACATGAGATATATATATATATATATATATATATATATATATATATATATATATATATATATAGTAGTTTTTGTTGGTTGTATTTGCTTTTAGATTTTGGCACAGTGAACTGATGGAAAACCTTTAGAACTTATACTAAAATTGGCTAACCTATCAATGGACGAGATATAATACAACATTATTAAAGTGGACCACGAGCCGTGAAGCTTAGCATGTGTACGGTCGAAGAGTTGCACATTAGATAAATGCATAATGATAGGTGAAGTGAGTGTGTGAAACATGACGAAGATGCAATCACCATTCAGTCATACTCTTCATTTTCTTCTTTTAATAATGATAGCTTGTAATTTATATTTTCTGCGAATTTGATTTTATATATTACGTGGAAGATTCATCAAACTAGCCACCCTGGTGTAAAATTGAGTTTATATGTATAAGATGCAATGCTCAAACTTTTTTAATTAGTTAGCATAAATAGAGAACCATCGTCTTTGATCAACTAACGATTAATCGTAGTATTACTTTTTAAGCTGATATCAATGTCACTCTATTAATTAGTTTAAATATGAAAATCTGGCCAGTTTTAAAAAAAAAATATATGAAAATCTGGTAGCCTTTGAAACCAGGAAAACGATTGCCTAATGATCTTACATGTTGACAGGGTGTTCAAAACCTGATATCGTTTATATTTGTAGTTAAGAGTTTTGATCCAATGTGTTCTTATGAAGGATACCTAATGAAAATTATATTCAGCATATATAGAGTGTCATTGGTAATTTTTGGAGTGATTATAAAAGGTGGAATTGAAAAGAAATAAATAAATGAGAGAGTGAGAGGTTATAATAAGTGTGTGATTCTTTTGTTTAAATAGTAATAATCAGAATTAATGTAGAGTAAATGAATTTCACCTGATTGGCCATTTCTAAGAGTAATAAATGTTTCAGCTATGTTTTTTTTTCTATGTTTCAGCTATGTTAGTTGCACCAGAAATGCTATCCAGTCAAAACCATAGTAAAAGTGGAACAGATAAGGATAAGTAACAATGGATGTGTCAGACTGTCGGTGTAGAACGATACAAACTGACATCATAGGTCAAGCATGTCATAGGAAAATTGAGACGAGTATGGATCAACCTAAATATGCATACACTATTTATCCATATCTTTACTCGGTACGTAAAAACATATTTACATTAAAAATGATTAGAGCCTATAATCTTATATACCCTTGTTTAAATAGAGTTTACTCTTGACAAAAAAAAAATAGAGTTTACTCTTTAAAGGGTATGTCTTTTTCCAATGAGTTGAATTCATTTATGGCTAGTAAATTTTGCGGCTATGCACGTAACTGAAAAAAGATCAGTGACACTTTTATTTGTCAGTCCAGAAAAAAAAAACTTTTTTTATTGTTGAATTCACATGTGTGTGTATAATTGTTTGTTGTGTTTTTTTGTCGGCTTTCTATTATTTTGTCAATAATCAAGAAATGATTCATTATAATTCTCTCATTATTATTTATAAATTTAATTAGTGGTGAAGGCATGGGATAAAATTTCACGTAACAAAGATATCGGATCTGGATCACGCTAGCCCAATGATCTATATAATCCCTTATATATTAAAAGAGAAGCATTGTAATAAATGCATTCACATTATAATAGACACGTGACAGCCTCACAATGATTTGATAATAAATATGCTAACGCGTTCACACTATAGTCATAAATGTGTTCACACTATGTACTTTGTGATTTTTTTAATATAAAACTCACATATATAGTTCCAATAAAACTCTGGATTTTTCGGTTCGAAAAAAAATAGATAACGAATCAAAAGCCAAACTATATATATATTATTTTTATTGTTTACAGATAAAATTGAGCAAAATATTCATAAATTTTGATTCGATTTGTTATCCGTTTTGATTTGAACCAAAAAATCTTGATATTTGAAACTTTACGAAACAAATCAAATACTAAAATACAATATCCAAAAAAGAAGCAAATCACTAATACCAATATTTTTAGGAACATATATCTAATTCGATATGTTATATGCATATATATACATATATGAAAAGAATTATATATATTATACTTTATATCAGTTTTACAATATAAATTTATTATATTAGGTACTAGAATTAAAAGGTTATATAATGTTTTATTTTTGTAATAAAATGTTATTATTAAATTATTTTTAAAATTTTATTTTATTTACGAATCAAATCGGATATTCTGTAAAATTCTAAAACATTTCGGATATCGGAGTCACCGAATATCTAGGTGGCTAAAGATAGAATTGACAAGAATGCTTCCAAATATCCAGATACTTGATATGTGTCCACCCCTATTTACGAATATAATTTTATTTTCTTTTGATGAAAAAATGACTAATGTCAAGGTCTTTTTTATTTTAAATAAATTTTAATTTTATCTTTCATGTATTATTCTGAACAAAAATGTCATTTAATATTAATTAACAATATCTTTATATATTTTTCAACTATTTTTATATATTTTTTACATAAACATACATGTGCACCTTGATGTGAGCATCTTATAACTAAGTATTCACCACAGCTGAAGTATCTAATTTTTTTTGAAAGTTGAAATATTTTTCTTAATGTTTCTTTCACTACCGACCAAATTGTAGTGAAATGATTTGTCTTAATAATTTTCTTTTCTTTTTCTTAAACTATTATCTGTTTAAAAACTATAATATGAAACTATTGGTTCGACATGACAACTATCTAAACTTCATAATATGAAAATAAACATATAATATTAATTTTAGGTTTTTATCTGAAAAAACCAAAAAATCAAATGTTTTAACCGAATAAACTAAAATGAATATTAATTTAAAATAATAGTTATATTTTAGAAGATTAAAAACAAAAAAACGTAAAACCTAACCAATATCCAGATTAAACAGATTTATTGTCTTTTTTATTAAAAATAACGAACCTAATAATCACATCCCGCGCAAGGCGCGGGTTATTACCTAGTTTTCTATTAAAATCGGTTTGATTACCGGTAACCGGTCACCGGCGAGACCGGCAGATGTCCCTAAAAAAACAAAAGAGTTGTTTTATCCCTTTTTAGCCAAACTCTCCGTTTTTTAGTACCGTCTTCATTTCTTCAACGCCTTAGCTTTTACGATAGACCAAGAATCTTAACTTTCTTGTTTTACAGAAGAAGACTCTCTCCGTCTACCAAAGAAGTGACTCATGGTTCACATTCGAGTTGTCTCTCTGCAGTGTTAACAACGATGAGGATGTGCCTTTTCATAATCAATGACTGGCAAGTGGCTTTCACGAATTTGAACTGTTTCTTGGTAAATTTTGGGCTATATATGTTTTTTTTAGATAATGGATGCTTAAATTGTGCTATCTTCTCACCAGGTTGGTTCAAGCTCAATATCAAGAAACAATGCTACGACCAGTGAGCATTTGTTTAACAGAAATGCGGCTCAAGTTGATTGGAGAAATGACAACCCTATCTCAGACATATTGATTGATTCGTTTGGTCGGTTACATACCTACTTGAGGATATCTTTGACAGAACGGTCAAAGATGTAACCTCCGGTGTCAGTATTGTAGGCCGTCTGAAGGCGTGGAGCTTACTCCTAAGCCTCAGTTTCTGTCTCAGTCTGAGATTGTTAGGTTGGCTGGTCTTTTTGTTTCTTGGGTTACCAATATTAGGTTGACTGGTGGCTAGCCTACTTTTAGGAAAGATATCGAAGAGAAGAATTTTGCCATCTGAGAAGTTGACTTAGTGTACGAATCCTTTGGGTCACTTAGTTGGAGTATAAGGGATCATAGGTTCGTTTTCCGTTTGGAGAGTTATGTTCTTCTAAGAAAAATTAATTTAACATGGTTAAAATTTTGCCTTGAGGAATATACGGATCTTTAGGCCTAAAACCTCTTAGTCAGTTGAAAGATACCAAAGCTTAAAGAATGTGGGCTTGATTCGATAAATATGAGCCTGGATACTCTGGTCCCATCAAAGTTTGAGTTTTTGACTATACCTATAAAGGACAGTTTCCATTTGCTTGCAGTAGAGCGATATTTGATGCTAGTTGTCAACTTGTCATGGAGGGATTGAATGATGATGCGATTTGTGATTTTGTAAAGTTGACACGCAATAATCCTATCAATGTCCGGTTCATAGCGTTTATCCATTTCATGTGGAAATGTTTGGAATGTAAAGAAACTTGTGCCTTACGCACATATCATGTATGATAAAGTGGTAATGTAAAGTTCTTTTAGTGTTTAGCCCTTTTGAGATTAATTCGTCGACCTTTACTTTGAGCATATTCATCATGATATACTTCTCCAATCGAGCAAAAGGAAAGTTAATATCAATGGCGACCAAAAGAACTATAATATCAATAAAGGATTATACTAAATTATAAACATACTAAATTGTTTTGGTACATGGTACGGCTTAATACTGTATCTACATAGAGTACTGACAAATTTTACATCAATATAACGAATCAATCATTCAAACTGGAAAAGAATACGAAACAAATGTTCCAAAAAATAATAAAATAAGGGAATAACAAATTAGAGACATATGTCTCTAATATAAAATTTAAATAATGATCATATATATGTCTCTAAGATGGTGATTATGATGATGCAGAAGTTGTTGGTACTACATCATCTTGTAAAGAAGGCGAAGCAAGAGAAGAAGACGCGCCATTAGAGGAAGGAGACATCTCGCCACCGGCAGGCATATCCTGAAGCGCCGCCAGAATTCGGCGGATGCTGACGGACCTCGCCGGCCGAAAACTGTAAGCCCTCTTTAAGGATTTTGATTTGGAGAAAACCCTCGATGACTTAGTGAGAATGAGATACACCAAACCCTGTACCAGAGCGAACAAGACCACCTTCATAAACATCGTTCCCAAGCCTCCTTCCATATGTTGTAATAGATAGAATACTCGATGAGATGATATTAGAAAAAAACGTTTCTCTTCTTTGTTGGATGTGTGTCAAGATTTGTAGATGAGTTTGAGATTGTAACTCTTAATCATGCAAAAAGGTAAATTTATAGAGGGAGATAGCGCCTTGCGTATTTGACCAAAGGCAGAGACGTGGACGTAAGGAACATTTTATCTTACGACCTTATCCGGTCAAAGGAAAGGACACGTTATGTTTTCTCTAGAAAAGTGTCGATGCTCGAACATAACATGAAAATTCAATATTTTAAAAGTTGACACAAAAAGGTTTGTCATTATAATAATATAAGAAAATCAGGGAAGTGCACTGTGTAACAAAACTGTCATCAATAGACAAAATAACTATTATTTTGTAGTCGTTCATAAAAAAAAAATTTGGTGTCGACTACAAAAGGTTGAATAAGTGTTAGAGCATCTTTTATCGAAAATACTTCCTCTATTTCCGAAAGTGAGATTTTCTAAAATGTTTACGCTTATTAAAAATTCAATAAATATTTATATTTTTTTTTTTTAATTTATTATACACTTTCCAATAACTTTTCACCAATAAAATTTAATCAATTCAAATATTTTCATTTAATATTTCTTAAAAATATAAAAAATACCTTAAACATATAGAAAATCTATCTTTATGGAACAAGTAAAAAATCTAAAACATCTTACTTTGAAGAAAGGGAAGTATTTCATAGACTTTTTCAACATTTACTAAGCCAAAATAGTGTAAGTTATTATTTCAGAATATTTAAAACTAACATTAATATGTTTGTGCATTTACACTGATTTGATTCGAAAGGCTCATGTTGAAAAACATCTATTAGAGATGCTCAAATGGTATCCAATACGGGTAGACTAGCTCATTTTTTGATCGAAAACTAACTTAGACTAGCTCTTTTGGTGTTTAAAACCGTGATATTTTTTTGTAATAAAATCAATGTACAATAGAATGCTTTTAATGTTATATAAAAAAAAGAATGATTTTAATCAAAGTAAACATCATTACATAGCCTGGTTTTGAATATATATCAGAATAAAAGAGGGAAAATGTTGCAAAGGTATACGGTTGAATTGATTTTACTTCGAAATAGTATTAAATGAAAAAAATGTGTTGGGTTAGAAATAGGAATACCAGTAACTATTCAATACTCTCTCTGTTTTTAAATATAACTAAGTTCGTGTCCGCGCTACGCGCGGATTATATGATTGTATATATTTTATAAAAAATATATTGAAAATATGAATTTGTTTCACAAAAGCCCATAAAACTATAAATTATGATGTAAAAAGATGGAGATACATATTGTATTTTTTATGGTAAATTTTGTTTTTGATTTTAACTTCAGAGTTTTCAATTTTAAAATATATATTTTTTCTCATTGACAATAAATAGAACACTCATTTTGTTTTTGTAATAAATAAGCATTATATACTCAAATTTTAGGAAGTTAGTAGTACAAACTTTTTTCTGCGCTTTTTACTTATTAATATTCTAAAATATTTAGTAGTTATATTATTTTTAATCAGTTTTGATTAAATATTTCTTTAGATGATTTCCTATTTATTTTTTGCTTTAAAGATAGAAAATATTTTGTTATATTTTATTTCTGTTTTATTATATAATAAGTTTATAATTTTCATTACATAAAATGAGTAGTAACTAACACAATAAAGATCAAAGAATATAGTTTATTTCTGAGTTTGTATGACAGTGTAATATTTTGAAAAATTAAGCATGATAAAAAAAAACATAAAATCATTAACCATCTAAACCGACTTTTCTCTTTCTATTTCTCTTTCTATTTCTCTCTAC
Source organism: Brassica napus (assembly GCF_020379485.1). Taxonomy (NCBI): domain Eukaryota; kingdom Viridiplantae; phylum Streptophyta; class Magnoliopsida; order Brassicales; family Brassicaceae; genus Brassica; species Brassica napus. The sequence continues at coordinate 6,914,882 of NC_063438.1, forward strand.
CATTTTTTTTACAAATTTAATTTTCATTTTTTTGTTATTTAACAAATAGACTCTAATATTTTTATATTCTATTTTTCTTTTTCCTAATTTCACTCTTAAGTTTTGAATAATTTTATCAGAAATTATATTCAATAACCAAAAAAAAACTATTTTCACTAACTAATTGTATCACTCTCCCCTTCTTTTCCTCTCTCTTCCTATCTCTCTCTACTCTCTCTCTAGAAAACTATTTTTTTTGGTTATTCCAAAAATTAACCCTAATTTTATTGAAGTAAAATTTTATTGATGGTATTTGAAGCGAGTGCTACTTTTTTTGTAGTTTGTTAATTTTGGTTATGTTGAATGTAACTTAGTTACAACTTCTTTTCCTTTTGCCTTGCTACATTTTACTATTTGCTTAGAATATTTATGTTGTCTATACCTAACTCCGTTGAAATTAAATATTTATATTTAATACTTAATAATATAAATTAAGATTTCAAAAATACAACTAAAATAGAAACCAACTATGATTTTATATTTAACCAATTAGTTCTCTTGTATATTATGTGGACCATTAAACAACATTCAAGAATTTATTGGAAGACTAATTTTAACAACTTAATTTAACTATAATGTTTGTGTAAGGAAGATTTGGAGCACAACAGAAGAGGGAAAATAAACATTAAAGAAAAGAGCGGAGGACAGTAGACAACTTTAAAAGCCATAAAGAACTGATGGTGAAATGGTGGTCTTAGGCAGACATGGAATGTGTAGGTGGAGAGTTGGAGCAATTAGGTGATACGCTTGGAACAATTGGCTTCCTTCTCTTCGTTAGTGTCTTTGGTAAGTGTACTTGTCTCAGCAGATCTCTTTTCTACCTCATTTGGAGCTCACGACTTATATAGTTGCAAAGCTGTTGTGTCCATCCCCTTCGTTTATTGGATTGTCATTTACTGATTTGGAAGACGGAAGGTCTGCAGCGTAGTGACTGATGGTCTCTCTTTTGCAATGAAGTTGTAGCTAGTCAGATCCTGAATTTGTGTGTCTGGCCAATTGTATCCACCATACATTGTGGGACTGGGACCTCATGCTCATCACCCATGTATCCATTAGCCTAGGAATATAAAACAAAATGTGAGTGAGTTTAAATGGTTAGGGAGGTGAATGCTGTGGGAGAATAGGATCCCTCCAAGTAGGCATCCATTAATTCGGAAGCTTGTCTTCCCGTCAGCTCTTTACCTGTGACACCAAGCAGGACAACAGTAGCTGTGTCAACTGTCAACATTGCTGTAGAGCGATATTTCTACTCGATACCTAAAATTTTAAAACACACGTCATAATGTTTTCATTTAGAAACATACGCTAATAGACAGAGCTAACGCGACATGTAATCTAAAAATAAAAATGATCAGATATTTGAAACAACACGTACAATAATTGGTAAACAGAAATTTTTTTGGTAAACCAAGACGGACGACCTAATGTTTAATTTTAAAACAAATACTAATATGCAGACCAAGCACTATTTGTAATTTAAATGCAAACATGACCTGTAATTTCAAAACCAGCACTAATAAGAAGAGGAAACATGATCTGTAATCTAAAAACACAAAGACATCGGTATTTTGAAAATAAATACAAACTTTTTTTTTTTGAAAAAGACGGCCTGTAATTTTAAAATAATCTCGACCTGTAGGTTTAAAGCCACACTAATAGGCAGAGAATGACATGTAAAACTACGTGATCCATCAATATTTGTTCAAATGATGAGACGAAGCTGATCTAGAAAGCCTGTAACCCAAGTAAGCTCATTGGTAGAGTTGCTTTCGTCTCATCCAAAATCGAATAAAACAGCTGCTTGACCCACGCCCGTTGATTTTGAGGAGTTTGACGCCATAGATGCGGTGGTTTAGTTTTCCTGGTCTATGAAATAGGTTGCGAAGCATAGTGAAATTATATAGACTGAGGAGGGAAATTGAAGGGGTAATTGTCATGGTTGAAAAGTCGAAGAAAATATTGATGGATCATGTAGTTTAATATTGAAGAAGATCTATTTAAGTAGAGGAGGAGATGGCTGGAGTTAAGCCGGAGATTCGAAACGGCGTAAACTTGTCGAAAAGAAGGGTTGAAGTTGACTAAAATGGGAAAAGAAGGTGAGTATTTACAATTGGATTTAAAATGGGCTCATAAAGGAAGAAAATTAATTAAACGATCAAGCAAATACTATCATATTTTGGCCCAATATTGAATAAAGGTGTTGATATGTCAAAATGATTGGGTAGGAATATTTTATCCTAGGTGGCATAGCTTAGAAACTTTCAATTTAGTTCCTTTTATATAGTAGTGATATATTTTAGATAATATACACTTATTAAGAAAGTTACTTTTTACTAAAAAGTATCATTAAAATTATAAACTAAAAACTACTCAACCAATTACAAAATAGAATTATTAAATTTGACTGGTTACACTATTTTTGACAAACTTAAAGTTACCTAGAAAGATGAGAATATCTTATATATTAGAACATAAAAATGTTTCTAAACATCTTATATTTCGGAACGGATGGAGTATATGATTGTAATAACATTCATCCTTTCATTCAGGAATGGAACCTTTTATATATTTACAATATAAATATTTAAACAAGAAATTGATTATTCTACACAATTAATATTATAAATGATAAATTTAGCTATTTATATTGATAATGGTAATTAAAAATATAACAATGGCATATATTAAATAGCAAGTAACTTTAAATTTCAGAATACATAGAGTAGCACAGTTAAAGATAATCACAACAAAGACTAAGACCAAGATCATCAAAATATTGTCAAAGCAAGAAATAAAGCAAAGGATAGATTCTTAACATCGGTATTGATAATTACGCTTTTGCAAAATCCTTGTTTGTTCGCCTTCCATAAATGAACGAATATACGGATTATGTATAGAACTCAAGTCCAGCAGTAAGATTTTGTTTTCTTCTCCAATTTCTTTCAGTGCGTAAGTTTTGCTTTGAATATCCAGAAACTGTTGTCTTTGTTCGTTTGTCTTCTTCAATTGCTCTAGAAGTTGTTTGTTTCCTTCTTCTATAGTATTAATAAGAAAAGATTTTTGATCAACATTTTCTCTTTTCAATTTGGGTTCTTCAGCTACAATTGGTTCTTGAGGTATTCCTCAAAAATGTCATCATCATCTTCTAAGGCACATAAAATCTGGATTCTTTCAATGATCTTTGTGTGGGCTTCCATAACCTACCACCAAGAAATTAAAATGAGAAACAAGTGAGCCAATAATTTGATATTCAAGGATGCGTCATTAAAATCTTGCCTTAAGACCTATAAGAACCAACAAAAGTGAAAGATTTAACAAGAAATAATCTACTATCAGATTCACCTCATCAGCCACTTCCACTTTTAACGACTTCAAGACTTCAAGGAAAATAGCGTCAGTTTGATATGCCTTTTTGAGTTGAGCACTACAAGGATAACAAATGTTGTATAAATGAATGAAACTAAGACACAGAAAGATAAGACTCCAATAGAGATAAACCGCAGATCCGAGCGAACACTTCCATGAAACACGTACCGGTCAGCTTTGTCAGCAGCGTCTAGCAAAGGCTGAATATATGTCTTGTTGTAGTGTTGATAAAAGCTTTGCATTTCGCAAGCATCACTACCCTTCTGCCTATCTGCACGAAGTGTTTCATCCTGATCCTGTCAAAGTTGAAAAAAATATGGTAAAGTGACACATAATCCCCACCTTGCAGCAACGATATTATTGGCAAGACAACAGCAAAATGAAGCTCAATCAAAGTATATATTAAAGTGATGATACATGTTCTAAGCGTCGAAGAAGCGCAGTCTTGAACTGGCGAACACCACGACGACTTGATGTGGGATCAATCTTGCATGCCTTCTCAAAAGCATAAAACCGACCTGAGAAAAAAAACAACCAAGGAAACTTTTTAAAACTCTTTTGACCAATGATCAATCGCATCATTAGGAAATTTTTTTACATTAGTTCAACTCACATAAGTAAGCAACACGAGGGTTACTAGCTTCTACATCATTGGCTAAACGAAGGATTGGTGCTACCTCCACAAGAGATGATGGCACCACTTCACTCTCCAGATTAGCCATTCCGAGTTATCTGCGGTTTGAGATATCTTAATTCTAAATCCTCCCAAAAAGTCTTTTACATCACCATCAAGGACAAAATTAAAGAACTATATGAGCTAAAACAAAAGAGTTAAATGTAAGCTCATACAAGTGAAAAGACAGAGTCTGCCACTAAATAGCGATCGGAAAAGAGAAAACGAAACATGGATTGCTTAATTCCGAAGGAAGATGTGATAAGTCTATAATAAATCGATATCATGAAAAAAGGAGTAAAAAATTGCATCTATTAGTTAAGAGAAAAAAAAAGAATCGAACAGACGAAAATAAAGTTAGCATAAGACGTGTAAAGCACAAACTTTATAACGAAACCTAGTCACCCAACACCTTGTTTCACAAGCATCTTTAACTATTCATAGCGAGACACAAGAAAAGCCTGTATTAACTAAAGTTAACCTTTAAATAAGTTTCGGACTAGTCACGAAGCAAAGGAAAAAAAAAAAAAGAGCAAAGACATAGGCTTCCGAATAAAAAAGAACTATGGGCAAACCAAAGAGATTAGTGATTACCTGAACGAGAGAAGGACAAAGAAATGTATGGTCAAACTGCGATCGAACAAGAACATAACGACGTGAAAAATATAGAGAGAAGACAGTCTGGCGCCGATGTTTTAAGTCTTTAAACGTATTGTTGCAACATTTTTATTTCAACCAATCTGGGAATGTCAACGACATCACTGGTCCATGTTCCGATGTCAACACTATTAATTTTTTTAGAATGACAAACATTTATTATTCTCATTGATATAATTGAACATGCATGAAGCCATGAACTATATAATGAGTCAATTAGCCATCTTTTCTTTTAATGTTCCTTTGCGGCTGCTACTTGGACTCGTTTTTTATGGCAGGTACATGGCGTCTCCTCAGACTTCGTTAGCAGCGATCGTTCAGCTCTGTCAGCAGATACAGGGCCCCCAGGCTCCTTCTGCAGTAGCAGTCCTGAAGCTCCTCAATCAAGTCATCAACTACTTTCTTTGGCGTGAGCGGAATGCCCGCATCTTCAAAAGCTTATCTTTTACTCAAGAGGCGTTCTTCCGAGTGGTGGATCGTGCTATGCAAGATAGGCTTCTGTCACTGTCTCGACCCACGGTGTCTGCTCCCTCCCCGACGTTGCTTGAGCTGTACTTTTGGTTCCTATCCCCTTATAGTTAATGCTCTCCCTTCACTACAAGAAAACAGCGGTATTCTGACGGACGTTCCGACGGAAAATGAATTCCTCGGAATATACCGAGGCATTTCCGAGGCAATTCCGAGGAAACACAAAATTTTGCTTCCTCGGAATTCCGTCGGAATATTCCGACGGAATTCCGAGGAAAATTCATTTCGTCGGAATATTCCGACGGAATACCGAGGAAACTAGTATTCCTCGGAAAAAACCGATGAATTCCGAGGAAATATTATAGACGTTAGAGAGCCGTTGGAGAGCCGTTGGGGGGATTTTAAAAATTCCGAGGAAATTCCGACGAACTAGCCGTTTGCATCGGAATTCCGTCGGAATTTCCTCGGACCGTCGGCAGGATTTCAACTATAAATACAAGCACCCCTCTTCCTCTTCATTCACACCATATCTTCATCCTCCCTCTCACTTTCTTTACACACGAATTTGATTCATAAAAAACATGTCTTCTTCAAATTATTTTCGTTCTTGGATCGATCGACCTCATTTGGATCCGAACACGAGATTGCTTACGGAAGAATACCAACAAGGTATAACCGAATTCATGGGGTTAGTTCACCGACAACCGGAAGCAAAAACAGGTATGTTAAGATGTCCTTGCTCTAATTGTAAAAATAAAAAAGTTATTAAAGAATGGGATGTTTGGACTCATTTATATTTGAGTGGGTTTACACGAAGTTACAAAATTTGGTATCATCATGGAGAAACTGATTATGAACTTGGTAGTACTAGCGAACCTCAGCCAGCGGTTAGATTAGAAGATCCAATTAGAACGGATGTAGATTACGGTGTAGGTACTGAGCAGATGGTAAATGATCATTTTAGAGGGGAAGATTTACCCAATGCCGAAGCTAAGAGATTTTATGATATGTTGGATGCTGGAAAGCAACCATTGTACGAAGGTTGCAGAGATGGTCATTCAGCTTTATCATCTGCTACAAGATTGATGGGCATTAAGACGGATTATAATTTGGCTGAAGACTGTGTGGATGCGATTGCTGATTATGTAAAAGGTATTCTACCCGAAGATAATGTAGCTCCTGGCTCATACTACGAGGTTCAGAAACTCGTAGCTGGTCTTGGTTTATCGTATCAGGTAATAGATGTATGCAGAGACAACTGCATGATTTATTGGAGGGCGGATGAACAGCGGGTTTCATGCAAATTTTGTGGGAAGCCTCGTTATAAAGATACGAGTGGAAGAGTTCCAGTACCATATAAAAGGATGTGGTATTTGCCTTTGACGGAAAGGTTGCAGAGGCTGTATCTGTCTGAACGCACAGCGCAACCAATGAGATGGCATGCGGAGCACTCAACAGATGGTGAGATCAGACATCCTTCAGATGCAAAAGCGTGGAAGCATTTCCAATCAAAGTATCCCGACTTTGCGTATGAGAGAAGAAATGTCTACCTTGGATTATGTACTGATGGTTTCAGCCCGTTTGGCAAGAGTGGAAGACAATATTCTCTATGGCCAGTCATTCTTACACCATACAACCTACCCCCAAACTTGTGCTTGCGACGAGAGTTTTTGTTTCTCTCGATTCTCGTTCCCGGACCAGAGCATCCTAAGAGATCACTTGATGTGTTTCTTCAGCCACTAATATATGAGTTGCAACAACTATGGACTCAAGGTGCTGAAACATACGATGTTTCGTATAAAGAAAACTTTCAAATGCGGGCAGTACTAATGTGGACAATAAGTGATTTTCCAGCAGTACTAATGTGGACAATAAGTGATTTTCCAGTTTTTTTTTTTTAAAAGTTCAATTTAATTATTTCTTGATTTTTATTTTATCATCAATTTAAATTATCTAAACTTGGTTATTTATATTTCAGTCGGTTCCAAAGAAAAAGGGACGTTTGGTCGGTTTGGGTCGTCGCTCCCGGTCGGCTGCTCCTTCTTCTGCACCACATGCGTATGTTGATCCAGAAGTTCTTACGGCTCAGCTGAAGGACAAGGATGATCGGATATCTGCGTTGGAGACTCAGATGGCAGCTCAACAGGCGGGCTATGAGACCCAGAAGAGGCTGAACGAGCAGATGATGGAGATGATGAAGAGGATGTACCCGAACGAGACGTTCCCGAACATTCAAGACCCGTAGTTTTTTTTTTCCAAAAACTCTGAATGTTTTATTTAAATTTGAATATTATCTACTATGTTTTATTTTATGTTTTATTCAATTTTAATTTTAAATTTTAAAAATTTTAATTTTTAAAAATAAAATTAATTTTAAAAAAAAAAAAAAATTTTTTAAAAATAAATTTTTTTCAAAATTCCGAGGGAATGGAGTTCCTCGGAAAATTCCGAGGAACTTTCTCCCCTCGGCAAATTCCGACGAACTTTAAGTTCCTCGGAATTTTCTGAGGGAAAAAGTTCCTCGGAATTTTCCGAGAAACTCCACTCCCTCGGAATTTTCCGAGGGAGAGGAGTTTCTCGGAAAAGTCCGAGGAACAAATGTTCCTCGGTATTTTCCGATAAACATTCCGAGGAATATTTCGTCGAAACTTCCGAAGATTGGGCCATCGGAATTCCCTCGGTATTTTCCGAGGAACCTTCCGACGAACTTCGTGTCCTCGGAGTATCCTCGGAATTTTGTTTCCTCGGAATTCCGTCGGAAAATTCCGACGGAATTCCGAGGAATTATGAATTTCCGAGGAGTTATTTCCGAGGACTTTTTTCGTCGGTATGTCCTCGGAATAGCGTTATTCCGACGACATACCGACGATTTTTTCCCTCAGTATCCCGATGTTTTCTTGTAGTGCTTGTTCCTTGATCCATTGCTCTCTTGCTCACTCTCTCTTCTCTCTTAACTTTCTTTGTAATAAGTTGTGTCCCACAACAATGTACTCTAAAAAACGGTATAACTTTTAACATTTAGACCAAAAAAAAACTATAATGATTTTCATTCAGTTTTTAGTTTTTCTTACATACATCTATAAACTTACACCAGATCTCGATCCGCGCGGTTACGCGGGTGTTTATTTTCACCTTTATATACGTAGATGTTTATTTTAGATCATTAGTAATATACATTTTTAAACAATTAAATATTATATTTAAATATTTATATAACTATTTCAGATACAATAATTTAATAATTTTATAGTTCATATGTTGTAGTTAAACAATTGTTTAAAACCATCATATGTATTTGTTGCTTCGTATTATATATTTGTCTTATTGTGTTTGCATTTAGTTATTAAACAAAATAATATATATATGAAAAAATATATTTGAAAATTATTTTGTATTTAATTTTGTCCTATTAGCAATATTTTTTTTTTACTTTTATTCATTTTAGATAATGTATTATTGTATATAGGAAAACCTTAATATAATACATGTATTATATAGTTTGCTAATTTTAAGTTGTTATATCATAATATTATATTTTAACATGCATATTTTATATTTATGAAGAGTAAAATTTATAAATTCATCAATTTAATATAAATTTATCATTTTTAGTTCAATATAATAGTTTTATTTTAACATGATGGATTGACTTTTTGAAAATTAAAATATTGTCAAAATATTTATCAACAGATTTGTTAGAATAATTTATATATATATATATATATTATATTAAAAATAAAATGATATCATGATTAAAGTAGTTACAAATATTTTATGTTATTAGATTTAATGAAATACATGTTAATTTTTATACATGTATTATATAGTTTGTTAATGTTAACCCGTCTTACCAACATATTATATTTTTGAGCATATGTGTTTATAATTATGAAAATACATTATATATAAATTTATTAATTTAATATAATTTACCATATTTAGCTCATATGATAATTTTCTTTTAATATATTTGATAATGATTGTATAATAAATAAAAAATAGGATAGTATTTTTTATTTTTTATTTTATAAACGATAACTGAATATATTAATGTCTAATAATATTTCAAAACTAATTACAAAACTAGTGAAAATATTTACATATAATTTTTGAAAATTAAAATCTTGTTAAAATCTTTTCAATCAGATTTTTTTGATTTTTTAAAATATATATTTTATATTTAAAATGAAAAGATATGAAAAGATGTTAGGATTAAAGTAGTTTAAAGATTCTATGTGTTATTAGTTATAATAAAATACAATAATAAAAATTTAAATAATGGTCCAAATTAAAAATATTATACACGAAAGAAGTCATGACTTATATTTTAGTAAAATAGACTGGCGTTGGAAACTAATCCAAAAACATTTAAGATACTTCATATTTCGAATATATATATATGACATGAAAGAAAAAGTAGAAAACGGATTCAAGTATTCATATATGTAACTAAATTTATCGTAATCAGTTGTTTTTTTTATTTTGCTCCCGCTAACATTTTTTACTAAGATTCTCTATAAAAAAGTTTAACCATTGGAAATATCTCGATAAGGTTTCTACAAGAAAAAAATTGATACGAGAGTGTATGTGACAAAATATCTCCATTGAGAATTATCAAAATGCTTTTAAAATATTCATTTTACAAATTTGATTAGTTTAGCCTCTTAAAAATTATAAATTATTAAATGATATTTTAAAAGTATTAATATTTTATAAGTTGTTCAATGCTATTATAAAGATTGTCATGTTCATATTTCCTTCCCTTTTGGTCGATTTATTATGAATATATCAAGTTAATAAAAAGTATTGATCTATTTTAAATCACACTAGATTTCCACCCGCACAACCGTGCGGGTATATTTTTTTTTTTGTTCAACCCGTGCGGATATATATTTTCACATTTATATATATAGATATTTGTTTTACATAATCCCCTATATATTAAAAGAGAAGCATCACAACATATTTTTGTAGCCACATGTCATCACCACAATCATTCTTAGAATCCTTAGAAAAATATGTTGGTCCATATAAATGTATAATAAACTTTTTATTAAACTAACCATAAACTAATCATAAATGTTCTCCATTGTTTCCTTAAATAAAAATCACGGAATTACCTAATATGGCTAAAATATATATGACAATTAAATCAAATGATTTTGAATAATAAAAGATTTGATAAAAATTACTCTATTCTATCATTTTAAAAATTTAACTAATTAAAATAAATTAAACAACCATGTTAACTTAGATTTTTTCGTATATGCTATATTTTGAATTTTTAAAAACGAATATAAATGACTAAAGTTGTTAAAAATCTCACATTGAAACTTTTGTGATCCATGGTCTAAACTTTATGTTATAACAAGATACAAATGATTATGAAATTACAGAAGTAGGAAGTCTCATTTAATAAATATTATATATATGTATATTAATATTTTTAAAAATACTTTATATACCATATAAAATACATAAGTATTTTAATTTCGAATTTGCATTGAATTTTTTTGATAAACATTTTGAACAATTATTGACAACTTAATATTTAGATTTTAAACTTTGCATTGAATATTTTTAAAATTATAAATTACTAAAACTATTAAACATCCCATAATTTTTTTATTGTTATCTTTTATTTAAAAAATTTGTTATAAAGAAATACAAACGATCAAAATAATAAGAGTATAAAATATTTTTTAGCAGATGTCAATATTAAAAATGTACTTTATATCTATGTTAATATCATGTAAACTTAATTTTATAACATATAAAATAGAAAAAGTATTTGTCTCGATTAATAAAATTTATTTAAGTATTTGTACCAATTTAGTTACATACGTAATAGTTACTAAATTTTTTATTATTCAATATATATTTATTATTTCATAATATATAAAAAATATATAATACTTCAAAATAATTTATATATAATATTCATCCCGCCCAAGGGGCGGGTCTTAACCTAGTTATTATATATTTTTAATGTTACTCACATATTTAAATATTTATATAATTATGCCAAATATAATAATTTTATAGTTTTCATGCTGTAAATTAAAATCATCGCATATATATGTTGCTTATTATATATTTGTCCTATTGAATTTGCGTTTGATTACTAAACTAAATTTTTTAATGCATGAAAAAACATATATGAAAACAATTTTTTATTTAATTTATTATAATCATGATCCGTAATTCAAATCGCTAGATTTTTTTAGTAATTTTTTAATGTTTATTAATTTTATATAATAAATTACTGTATATTAAAAAAGTTTAAGATAAGTTAAATTTTTATACATTTATTATATAGTTTACTAATATTAACCTATTCTACCAACATATTATATTTTTAGCATAAATATTTTATATTTATGAAAATAAAATATGTTAACTTATCAATTTAAAATAATTTTATCATATTTTGTTCAATATAACGTTTTTATTTTAAAATGATAGATATTATTATAAAATTGATAAAATAGGATATAATTTTATTCTTTTAGTAACATTTCATTACTAATTACAAAATTAGTTGAAAATATATATATTCAATTTATGACAATTAAGATCTTATTATAATCTTTTTCAAGAGATTTGTTAGAATTTTAATTTTTTTTTAAAAAATTAAAAGATATAAAAGATATTATGATTAAAGTAGTTAAAAATATTATATATATTTCCATTAGTGATATACATTTAATAGAAAATTTAAATGATGGTCCAAATAAAAATATCACTCATCAAAAAATCATGATTTTTATTTTATTAGAAAACAAATTTGAAAAAATTAAAATAGAAATAAAATATTTATTTCTAACAAAATCTTTAAAAATTATTTGTAAATTTATTTTTGAAATTAATTAATGTCATTTTATTTAAATTTTCGTTTATAAACCAAAACTATATTCAATTTTAATTTCTTATTATATTTTATGATAATTTAAATTAAACTAACTAATTTTTGAAAGTAAATTTAAAAATATTCTAAGAAGATCTTAAAAAGATTTTGTTACAACATTTTAAATATTTTCATTTGTATTTCAATTAAAAAGATAAAGATATTAAAAGATATAATAATAAATTTATGTAAAATATGATATTCTCTAAGAATGGTCTAAACTAAAAAAATCACACAAGAAAAGAAGTCATGACTTCTGTTTTAATATATTAGATATGAATGGTTTAGTGGTAGCTGGATTTTGAAAAACTAAGCAACCAGGGTTCGAAGCAATTCTGTGTGTGATTATGTGGATATGAGACTATATTTTGAATTTTATTTGAATATCTAGAGAAGATATATCAATAAATTGTATTTTCTGTTGAAGATTAATCTGGACGCGTCCATAAACTTGAAATATCCCAAATTAATCAAAAAGTTAATGATAGGGGAAAATGTTTCTTCATCTCCTTGTCGTGTTTCAGACATTAAAAAGGTTATAGTCTAAGTTCGTGCACGTGAATAGCCATCGGGAAGAATTTTGAGATTTTATTGTTATTAGTTTCTGAATTTCAAAAATCTTAATAGAGTCCATTGTTATTGGTTTAAGAATTTTCAAAATCTATTCAAATTTCTTGTTATTCTAAACGTTTAGTTATTATTGATTCTCTAATTCTAACAAAATCTAGTATTATTGGAAGATGAATTCTATTCATTTTTACTCATAAGACTTAATTTTCAAAATATAATATGTAATCTTGTGATTTTCAAAATCCATGTAATAAAAAACTAGAAAACAAAATAATTATTCTTACCAAATATATATTGCACCTTTAATCCAAATTATATGTCCAAAACTATAATTCATTGCGTTTATATACTTTTACATTTTTAGAATATATAATTATTTTTATAAATAATTATCATTTTGAATATAAATATTAATAATTTTAAAATAGTTGAAAAAAATTTTGAATTTCAAAAAGAAAATTTGAGAGCCAAATCTTGGGTTACGCGAACAAACCTGAGTTTAGAAAATATTTTGAAAAAAAATCGAAAATTATAAAAATTATTAAAAAGTTCGAATTTGAAAACATGTTTCGAATTTATAAAAGAAACTTATTTATTCTCAATTTCTTATTACTTTATTACTTTTATATATATAAAACAAAGGGTAAAATCGTCTTTTACTTTTTCATGAATTTTTTTGGTCATTTTTTTCTTTGAATACTCTCTTTGTGACAAAAACTTTAAAATGGCTATTTAAGAAAAAAAAATCAATTTTGTATGTATCACTATTATTTTCTTTTTAATTTGAAAGAAAAAATAAATAATAATGCTATATGATTTAGAAAATAAATAAATTATATATTTACTTTGCAAAAAGAATGATAGAAAATAGGTAATACAAATTCATGAAAATATATATTAATCCAAAAAGTTATGATCAAATTTCATAAGTCAATGTATATAAATTTTCACAATCTACATAACTTTTAAAATCTATCAACTCTTAAAATTCACCAACTCTATACAAATTCATCTCCCAATAAATTGCACTCAGTATGATAGTAATATATTGAAGATTTTTTTGATAAACAACAACGAAACTTGATTAAGCAAAAAATTTTAAAGATAACGGTTTATAGTTATTTTGTCAGTTTTGTAAAAAGAACGAAGCTATTTTTAAGTACTCATTCTCTTTCATTATAAGTGTCGTTTTAGGTTTCGGCACACGGATTAAGGAAAAAATTAATTTTGTATATTTCCTATAAAAAAAACACTATTACCTATACACCTAACCATATTTTCAACCAATAGAAAAACAAATTTTGCATAAAATTAATAAATTTTGCATTGAAAATCGAAAACAACACTTATTTTGTAACGAAAAAAATTCTCTAAAACGACACTTAATATGAAACGGAGGGAGTAACTTATTATAATGGTTTGTTATATGTTCTCTCTCTTTTATTAAAAGAAAGTGTTTACATCATTTTCAATATTTTATCAAATGTGTCGTTGATGTCATCATTCCTCCTCCATCGCTGGATAGAAAATAGACGGCGAAGAGCAAAAGCAGAGAAGCATCTATAAGTTTTTCGAAGTTCCTCAGCTGTCTGACAAAATAAATCAGCATCATCTCGCATAGGCCACCCTAGCTGAAAGCACCGAACTGACCTATTAAGTTGAAAAAACAAGGAGATTCAATCATGCAGAACTTTAAATGAACATTTAAGAAGATTACAAGATAGTCATATGCATTGTACCAAAAATACTCATTAAAGTCGTCATAGTGTCTCCTCTCAGAATGCTTCAACTTTCCTCCTCTGCTTCTCTTTGCGTCCTACAGTACACGAATATGGTGATGGAAAATAGAGGAAATTACAGGAAAAGAAAACAAAATGGTCAAGACTGAAGAACCAAAGCAAGCAACCTTAGCTACTGTCTTGTCTATAGGAGTCACTACTTTCTGCAGGAAAGCTTCATGTCCACCAGGACCACCACCATATGCCGGCTTTATTCGCTCCCCTGTCATTGGACTAACACTCCCAGCCAGTATCCCGTACAATTCAAAAGCCATCTATACAAATTTAGAAGACGAACTTAGATATAAAAACATCCCCCTAACGTAAATATAAAACATGCATTACTAAGTTCTCGATGTCGCAACTCGTCCTTATATATTACGTTTTCAACTCTCCGGAGTCTACTTATCGATAACTACGTCTATGTAGTAGCCAAGATCACGAAGAATTGAACTCACATGCTCGTCTCTAAATTCAAAATGTAATGTTTCACTTTCAGGCAAACCACATAGAGAGAAACTGAAGAGTGAAGACATACATGGTGATATATATAGCAAAGGCACGCTGGCATGAATCTTAGGTTTGCAGCCTCTCCCCATATTAAAAGATGGAGACATATATATAGCAGTTTCCGCTGCTGAACCTCTTGTTGAATCACCGGCATCCTGCAGAACAATAGAGATGAAAAGGTAAGAAAACCTCAAGGCGTTACATCTCTTTTCTATGTTTTTAAGAAAGAAAAAAATGAATACAAAATATAAGACGTTACAAGGAGAATCCTCACCAGAGGCTGCTTTTCCGACCCAAGTATTTGCACCACTTTTTGTAGGTTTTGAAAAGTTTCTTCATCACTATAGTTACTGCGCGATCATCCAACTAAAGGAAGAAATTGCAAATTAGACCGCTATTGCAAACAGAGAGAAGTAGACTCATGAATTGCAAACTGTGAGTTGAAGAAGTTGAAAAAGAAAACATACCTTTGGCTGTTGTTCAGGTCTCGGAAACTGTCGAATGTGTACATTAGTAAGTAACAAAAGCAAGTTCTCTCTTTGATTAACAACATTATCTTTCTGTCATTTAAAGGTTTTGATCAGAATCAGCACTCAATCAACAAAACAAACACAGGATATTCACTAGTATCACCTGAAAACCAAACATGGTTTGAAGCCAGTCTAGCATATCTTCATCGAGTTTCTTCTCGTGGCCTGCTGGCCATGGTAGACCCCTCGTGTTACAAAGTGCGGTAACTGTGGCTTGTATCTGTAGAACAGTGTGAAACTGTTTATTTTGTCTGACTCAGAACAGACTAAACATAAATGGATATGCCTATTTGGTTAACCTTAGGAAATCTCGTTATAGCCAGATTTTGACTATCAGGGTCATGGGGAAGATTGTTGTAAGGCACGTCGATTTGGATTTTTTCTTCAACCTTTGTGTGGGCTTCTAGAACCTACCAGCAAAGAAAAAAAGATTAACAGAAACAAGTGAGCCAAGAATGTGGTAACCCTATTAATGAGATATCAATATTTCCTCCATGAAATCATTGCTAAAGACCTGCGTAAGAACAGAAGTACGAGACACAAAACTACCTCATCAGGCACTTCCACATCTTCAGTCTGATTAACAGCCTTCAAGACTTCAAGAAGAACAGAAGAAGTTTGATATTCCTTTCTAAGTTGAGCACTACAAAGCAAAAAACATCTTTGTTTTATGAATGAAAAACACATATAAAATATAGAGATAAAACACCGATCCGAACAAACAGTTCCATCAAACACAAACCGGTCGTCTTTGTTAGTAGAGTTGACCAAAGCCTGGATGTATCTCTTGTAGTAGTGTTGATAGAAATTTTGCATATCGCGTGCGTCGCTCTGCTGCCTTCCTGCGAGAGTTGTTTCGTTCTCCTGCACAAATTTAAGAAAATAAGGTAAACTGACACTTAATCCCCAATTCCCCATGCAGGATGCAGCAATAGTTTTATGAGCAAGCAACAGTAAGGTAAATGAAGTGGATACATGTTCTAAGCGCTGAAGAAGAGCAGTCTTGAACTGGGGAACACCACGACCACTTGATGTGGGATCAAGCTTGCATGCCTTCTCAAACGCATAAAACCGACCTACAAAATAGCCCATGATTTTTGTTTACAATATCATTTGAGATGATCAAATCATCAAGGGACTTTTACATTATTTCAACTCACATAAGTAAGCAACACGAGGGTTACTTGCTTCTACTTCATTGGCTACACGGAGGATCGGAGCAATCTCCACAAGTGAAGATGGCACCACTTCACTGTCCAGAGTAACCATTCCTAGTTTACCAGCAGTTTGAGACATCTTCTAAATCCTCAAAAAAATCTGATGAAGACTTCTTCAAGTATAAAGAGCTTGTACAGAACTATATGAGCTAAAACAAAAGAGTTAATAAAGGGCTCACGAAGGAGAAAAGACAGAGACTGCCATTAAATAGCGATCAGTAAATTTAAAAAAATACATGGATTGCTTAATTCCAAAGGAACCTGAGATTCACTCCAAATAATAAATTGATATCATGGTAAAAGAAACCTTAAATGCTAGTAAAAAGTTGCGTTTATTAGTTAAAAGAAAAAAAGGTTCCGAACAGACGAAAATAAAGTTAGCATGAGACGTGGAAAGCACGAACTTTATGTCTAAACCTAGTCACCCAAAACCTTGTTTCACAACCATCTTTTTACTTTCCACACACAAGAAAAATCATGTACTCCATCAAGCTAGTAAAAGAAAGAACAAATGTGTAACCTTTGAATGAAAGAGAGAATTGAAGGGCAAAATAAACGAATGGTCAAACTGTGATCAAAGAAGAACATAACGACGTGAAAGATATAGAGAGAAAGACAGACATGCGTCGATGTTTTTATTCTTTTCAATGTATTATTGCGGCATTTTTTTTTATATTAACCAATCACAGAATGTCAAAGACATAACCGATCCATGTTCCAATGTCTTACGCCATTGGAGTAATTTCTTTGAGAATAACAAACGTTGTTTATCCTCATCGACTGAACTGAACTGGATTTAATCATGCAGCAATGTAACTATGATGCAAAAAGTGTTTACGACTAAGGTTTATTGTAACCAGTTCTATTTTTATTTTGCTTTGGGTAAGTTTTTTGGTTGTTTAATGAAATAATATTTTCCATTTAAACAATACCCACGAAAGGTATATATATTACTCATGCCAACTAAGAGCATCATCAATCATCAATCATGAGAACAAAGAATTTCTCAACAATAAGTTATTCTCCCTCCATTTCAAAAAATATATACATATATACTAGATGATAACCTGCACATGCGCTGAGTGTATTATTTATCCTAATATTTGTTCATTAATTCGATTTAACATTTTGCAACAGTACAATTTTTATCGATTGTAAAATGACGAATATAAATTTCGGTATCTTAAATGTATCATCGTTGTTGAAGAGTTTAACATATTACAACTCATTTTAATTATTTTAAGACTTCAAATGCACAAAAGAAAATTATGTTTTACGAATGACACAAATCAAAAAAATCACATAGGCAACTTTTATTGTAAAATGACGAAATGGGAGTACGTTTTCTGGTTTCGATTTGCTTACTATTGACTATCCATAAATGATTTCATTTTCTACTTCTATAAATTTATGCTTTCGTTCTCGTTTATGTTTCACTGATATGAATTTTTTTTTTAACTTCTTCTGTGAATTCGATGAATTACATAAGTGTCAATTTAAAAAGATACACATATGTAAAATTAGTTCCACTCCAGATACATATCTAAAAATCAAAATTTTGAAGAAAATCACTGGCAAACTCTATTCACAAGTTAGTGTTCAAATCTAATGTATCAAATTGTTATATAATATAAGTAAAAACTCGTAATATAAATGTTTGTCTATTGTATATTCACCAGTTTGGTCTAAAAACATCTAATTGTAGAACAACAAAAAAATTACTTATTTTATTAACCTACGTTTTTTAGGTTTAGTTATTTAAGAGTATACCGATAAGAAAATATAATGCTTTACCATTCTAGTATATGTAAACTATGTATAAGTAAGAATTATTTATTTATTAAATGATATACCAGAAAACTTATAATAAATAGTTCAAATCTCTCATTCTTACAATTATAATAGCTAGATATAGTATTAGGGAGAAACAAATAGTAGACGAATGATCAAATCATTCATTATTCGAACAAACTCAAAAGGAGGTGATTGAAATCTTGTCATGATATTTCATTAAACTTTTTCTAGGAGTAAAAATCAAGACTAAAATACTTAATGAATGAAAAATATATATATATATATATATATATATGTATATATATAGTGCTTCCAATATTAAAAATCACTTAGATTTGAAAAAGTATATTTTTGGGATTGTCAGGATAAAATAACATATTAGAAACCACCTATTTAAAAATAATTGATATACATAAAAGTATATACGTTAGAGTAAGCACATAAATCAAAACCAATACTTTTTATTTATTTACAATCATGTTTATGGTAAATAAATCAAAACAATTATTTTATTTACTTTATATGGTATATAATTAAACTATAGTGATATTTACATATATATATAGTATATTTTAATATAAATATATATTATTGACACTTCCTACTTATATGATTTTATTAACATTTGATGTAATAAAAATTTAAATCGTTAATCACAAAACATTTAATGTGAGATTTATCAATTTTAAAATTAACATATTTAAATATTTTGATATAGTATATAATTTAATTTAAATGATATTAATATATATATATATAATATGAATATATATTAATGAGACTTCACATTCATACGATTTATGATCATTTGTATCTTGTTTGAACAAAAAAAAGTTAAACCATTAATGAAATATTTTTCAATCTGGGACTTTTACCTTGTTTAGTAATTTAAAGTCAATTTGATAGATATTTTAATAATAAATATATTATATATTTGTATGTACCAACTTATTTTTTTAAAGATTCTAAGAATCATCCTACTGATGACACGTGGCTACAAAAACATATTGTAATGCTCCAAGATTAATATATAATGGATTTTACAGTGTTTATACATATTAAAAAGCATTTTATTTTTTAATTATAAATGATTTGTTTGTAATTAACTATTTTACAAAAAATAGCCAATAAAAATTCAATAAACAAAATTAATTTTCCTTTATTATCTAATAAAAATGCATTGAAAATATAAAAATAAATCATTTTGTAAAAAAAATTCTAAAACATGGATCAATTTGAAACGAATGGAATAATATTTCATGTATTGTCTAATGAAAAAGAGACAAATCATAAATAAGTGTATACAATGTGTTTTGAGTATCAACCAAAATAAATTTCCTCTTTCACTACCTTCAATTTTTTTTTTTCATTTCTTATTATGTGAAAAACTCATCAAGATACCATCTAATACACATGCTCTACAATGATGTCATTTTCTAGAGCAAGGTTCTTTTTCTTATCTTGACTATTAGAGATAACTCAATTTGAATATCACTCGCAGCAATATTTGAAGTATTTTGTGACAGGGGTGGATATCGAACAAATATCTGGAATTTTGGTAATATCCGTGATCATTTCTGCTTAGATCAGCAATTTTTTTTTTATAGATATTCGTTGTCCATATATCCCAAAAATCTATAATTTTTATCGGATGTTTGATCAAATCCGTAAAACTGAATAATTTCCTTTTTTAATAAAATATTTATAAAATAATAATATTTCATTAAAAACACAAAATTATTTTTAAATTTTTTAATAACTAGATAATCAGTTGAGAGTATAACATATAACAATTGTTAAATATATATTATGTATATATATATTAGAGTACACAAGACAAGCCCAAAACAATACCAACAAACTCATTTCTATGTTATAAACCCATGTGTGTTAGGGTTCATTTGCAAGTGAGTTAGTAGTATAAATAGAATTGCAATATGGTGAGAAATGTAACCTTGCTGCCGTGAAAGGCAGCCCCTCTTATCCTTAATGAAATACCAATTTAATTCTTGTGTTCTCGGTGACAAAGCTAAAGCATTTTCCTTCCTTTATTTCTCTGTATAATAAAGCTCCTTGAGATATCTCTAGTTTATATTCAATAATAAAGTCCTTAAACACACAAATCCATCTTGTTCTTGAAATGCTATCAATATACACATATGTATATTCAGATCGAATATCTGTTAAAAATGTATTACTATTTTTTTTGCTTCGTCTTTAATGAAAATATAAAATGTAGTTCATAAAATTAGGCATTTCTAAATTTTTCTGATCGAATGGAAACATATAACAAACTAAATCAAATTGTATAGATATTTGTCCATCCTTAATTTATGGGGGATCACTCATTGCTATTAAAAAGATGAGTCATTTAGGTGTATAACCATAAAAGAGATGGTAATTAAGTATCTGACCATGTTGTTTTGGCAAATTATAAGAAAGGTGAATATTCCATTTATACCCCTACACTTAGGTCAATAGTATTAGCTGACATTCTCTGTGCTCATGTGCTAAACCTATGCTCCCCTATTGGCTACTAGAGAGTGACCTACTACACGCAAGTAATGATGTCTGAGATTTTGTTATATTCTATATGGTTCTTCATCGGGAACTCAAAACGTTTCAATTGGTTATCGACATACTAAAAAAAAAATATAGCTGGGGTGGTCATCTTTAAACGAAAATGGCGTCGTCTCCCATAGTTGACATCGGAGATAACGTAAATCGAAATAATATGGGGTCGTTACCGGAAATGATGTTTGCTGCCGGAGAAGAGCCCGTCGGAGTCAGGGTTCTGACCTACCAATCATCTCGAGCGATAAAACAAATAATCAAAGGGCTTGATGAAGAAGAAATACTCTCTATACGGGCATCGTCTTTTGGGAAGATAATCGACATTGTAGATAAGCCATCGTTTTCGGGAAGATTCGCGAGGTACATGATGTCAAGGCAGCTGAAGGTAAAGAAGAAGCACGAGGTGTGCTTTAGGTTTGCCGGACAGCCAATTAGGTTCTCGCTGAGGGAGTTTGCTATAGTAACTGGGCTTCCATGTGGTACATTTCCACCTAAATGGAAGATGAAGATTAAAGAGACTATTACCGAGAAGCCATACTGGCCGTCGTTGTATGGGAAAGTGGAGGTTGTGACTGTAGCTTCCGTAATCAAGATGCTCCGCCGAAGAACAGTAAGGGATAGAGAAACCCGGATTAAGTTTGCATGTCTGGCTATTCTCTCTTCTGTCCTGCTACCCACAAGCCTGAATACGAAGATCTCCAGAGAGCATGCTGAGGCCATTGAGGATCTGGATGACTTCTATTCATTCCCGTGGGGGAGATGGGCGTACGAGATGCTGATGAATAGTATAAAAGAAAGAGATGAGATCTCACTGTCGCAAAATACTATTGCCGTGAAGGGCTTCGCTCTAGCTCTTCAGCTAGTACTGGTAGAAGCTGTACCCTCTTTAACAGAAGTAGTCCAAGAAACATGTTCTTCTTCAGAATCAGAAAGCGCGGACGATGTTGAGGAAGGGTCTGAAAGGTCATCAAAAAAGCAAACGCTAAGCCCTGCTCACGCCCGTAACCTCGACAAGAAAACTGAGGTTGTGTAATAAACAGTTCTTATCCAAGAACAATCGAAAATATATATAAAGTGTGATTATTATGTTCGTAAATGAGAGTAACGTGTGTTTCTCAGCTGGTGGTTTATGTTGCATTGCAGGTGTATGTGAAGAGCATAATTGATGAAGATCCAAGCCGACCATTGGATGAGAGTACGCTCGGGTGGTCTGATGATGTGGAAGATGTTGGGGTTGACAATCTAGTGAAGCTTATAAATGAAGGCTATAAGTTTAGTGCCTCTATGTTTAAAGGTGGAGCCACAAAGTCTGATGTGGAGAGGATGAGAGAGGATGCAAAAGTACGAGGTAAAGAGAAGAAAAGTAGCAAAGCACCAGTGAAACCAACCGATGTAGATGGAGGAAATTGTGAAGTTGCTGCTGTTTTGATGGATATGATAAAGCCGGATCTGGATAGGATTGATGGGAATGTGTCATCTACAATGAGAGCCGTTGATGATATGATCACAAAGATAGGAGTGTAGCATGGGGCCATAAAAACAGAGGTGGGAGAATGGATGGGAAAAATAAAAGAGGATATTCAGGGGCAGATTAGCTTGGCTCTTAAAGAAGCAGTTGGACCATCAACAGATCCTCCAGGAGTTCCTATAGTCACACCAACTGCCCCGATAAATCCAGTAGGTGGAGGAAGTGTAGAGGAAGCATTTTATCAGGATACCATCCGAAACATTATGGGGAGCATCGAACAGTACAGGACGCCTCTGCGCCAGAACATCCAGGTTCAGGTGAGTATGAAACTAACTAATTTACTAATAATGTAGTTCCCGGGTATTGAGTTAATAGATTATTTGAAACACATAATTAGGAGGTCGGCGTTGTTGATGGACGTCAAGACGTTGGAGCCGAGGCCAGCGTCCCTATTGTTCCACATAACGACGGGACTGCTCTATTAGCATCGAGCCACACTCATATGAGGAAGGATGGAGTCGATGAGATAAAGGTCAGTTTGTAAACTCATGGTGTCTTACTACATATAGGAGATGGTGATTGAGAATGAATTTGTAAATAGAAGATGACATTATTATGGTTACTAGGTAACCGACAATGCGACAAAGGAACAAGCACCTGCCACTCCTAGTTTTTCACTCGGTCTCACTCAGCAGGAGAATAGTCCTTGTAATGAGCAGTTTGGGACAGTAAGGCTAGCTGCAGATCTAAATATTGCGCATGACGAAGGGAAGGAGGATGTGGAGGCAAATAACGTGTGTAGGAAAAGCAAGAGACAAAAAAATATTTCCCACCAATTTGATGGCCGATTACGAATGCGGGCATAACATAGTGGGTCCTGGTCGTAAAGCCCCTGTGTTGCTGTTTGTGTCGTCAAACAGTGAAGATACTCTAACAAAGTACCAGAAATTAGGGGAGAAGCTTCTGAGCTCATTGTAAGTAAATCACAAGCGGTCCATAAATAGCCGTATTTTTTTTTATAAGTAAAACCTTCTAGAATATGTAAATCCAGAATCAAATATAAGGATAAAGACGTTGTTAAAATAACCGGATCAGACATTAGTTATGTGTATCCAGCTTCTGTAGTATACAACCGGATTTAAAGGGAGGTTTTAACGCAATGCTTGGTTTTGTAGTGTTATCAATGTGGCCGGACTATCCGTGTCGGATAAGGACATTAAGGACATCGCTGAAAGATCCCGTCCTCTCGCCGCAAAGGTTGTCGATCTACTCACCCGTATACTGCGTACAGTTCAAGACAAACATCTAATCAGTGAAAGGAGTACAAGAGATGAGTTCTTTGATACCAAATTTGCTGGATCTCTGGCAAGAAATTACTCCAAGTTCGCCAAGTGCAAGAACAAAGAAGGTCACGTGTTCCCAAAAGGTACATTGGATTTTCTATACAATATAAAGGATTCAATATGTATGATACGTCGGTTTTACCTGCCATTCAACTTTGACAAAAAACACTGGGTGGGAGTTTGTATTGACTGCGAGAAGTGGAAAATATATGTCCTCGATTGCAACACGTCGATTAAGAGTGACAAGGATATTGTGAAAGACCTTACACCCATAGCGGAGGCTTTTCTGTATCTGCTCAAACAGGCGTGTGGGTCGGCCTACGAGGAGAATTTAGATCCAATGGTTATTGAGAGGGTAAAAGGAGTAGGACAAAACATGGAAGAAAGCGTCTCCGGCATTACTGCAATGGTGCTAATGTGGAATCATTCAATTGGAGGGTTGGAGGGTTGCCGATCAGTCAATGCTGATCATGTAATCTTAGAAGCAAAGGGGGCAGCTGTGATGGCATATGAGCTCCATGAGGAGCTGAAGTGATAAGATCAGTTAATGTGTAAGCTTGTTTAATTGCCTCGTATTTTGAATTATGTTTGGATTTTCAGTGTGTTTTCGGTTAATGTGTATCTCTGACTTGATGAATACTTGGTTTATGTATGAAAATTGATGCATGTTATCGTGGTTTATGTATTCAATAGTGTGTTGTGTTCAATAATGATTATTAGAGTTTGTGTATCAGAATGTGATCCGGATTTCTCAGGTTATATTCTGATTTATAATACATTAAATCCTTTAAAAATTACAAGGACTGGATTTAGTAGGCATGTATGATCTCTATGATCCGGATTTCGTTGCTAAATGACTCTTTTCAGACTAGGGATGGTTCAAGCCTTAGGTGATATTAGTTGATCGAAGTGTGAAGTTAAGTGATTATATATAAATAATGATCAAAAATGGTGATATTTATAGTTGATATACGTGATTGTATGAAGAGTAGAACCGTATTTGGTAGGTTGAGTTCTGATTAAAAATGAATTAAATGCTAAATGAGTCTACCTTCTAAAAATTATGAAAAGGACTGGGTCATTTGTTAACCATGAATTGAAATCTGTGAATAGCAAACTAATACTTGTCGAAATTAATTAGATTTAAGTAAATTGAACTCTGGATATAAAGGTTATACACCTAAATTACTCTTTCCCACGTATTGAGTGTTTTTTGTCATAACCAAATAAAAAATGTATTCGATCAACCATACTCCTTAAATAACTGGATTGCAATAAAATAACCGGAGTACCATCAAAGGATATATTTTGGTAGAACCAGATATGATACGTAAATATATTTACAACATCCGGATTTGTGACCTTGAAATTTAAAACATTTGGATTTCGATAGTTTGTGTGGGTGTAATATGAGTGTTATATCGTGTTTAAGTTAACATAACATTCATCGAAGAAGAAGCTATGGGAAAATGGATCTTTATTTATAATATAGTCTCGGGTAATAATACAATCCTGCCACTACCATAACTGGTTATTATATTTCACATAAATGATTAGGAATCATAATCCTAATGCTGCCCAGCAACAGCTGCCACCGATCTTGCCTTACACCTTCATCATCCGAGTCGACCATCTTTCCCATAAACATACTCCGAAATAACTTATATTGGCATCTTGCAAGTAGCCTTGTTGTGACCACTTGCCTTACAGCGGCTGCATATGTGTTTCTTCCTATGTGGCTTCATCTGCAATAAACAGTAATAGTTATGTAAGAGTTGTACAAGTTATTTAGAAGGGAATGATAATTGGAAGTCTTACCCTGATTTCTCCACGAGAGAGGATTCTGGATTTCGTTGGACGACCAGGAGGGCGTCTAGTAGTTGGCGGAATTAACTCGACATTAGCATCAGTAACAACATCATCAGTATGGATCTCGAGAGGCACTGGAGGGGGAGCTGAATCCGTAACCGGTAGTATGTCCATATCATAAGCAACCAGTAGATTCTCTAGAGTGTAAAAATGAGAGACAAGGCTTTCAACTCTAACTTTACCAAAAACAGCTGCAGCAATCGCATGGGAACAAAGAATCAGTAGAGTCTGGAACTCGTTGCAGCTACATGTCTTTTTAACTAGGTTGACATGGAAGACAATTCCTTCCTTATCACTCACTTGATACTCAGACCGGTTCACATTTGTCACGCCATATCCACCCCCCGAGGTCAAAATTAGCAGCTACTATCTCTGCAACACGCGGAGTAAGGGTGTCGAATGAAATGCAAGTTGTAGCTCTTCTAGTAGAGAACCACTGCATTAGCTTGTCTCTGATAAATTCAACGAGTGGTTTGATAGGGAACTCGCGAGCTTCGCGTAGGACAGCGTTCCATGATTCAGCAACATTGCTGGTCATGATGTTGTATCTCTGACCTTTGAAGTGGGAACGCGACCAGTGCTCAAATCCAATGCCGATTAGGTAGTCTGCGCAGGAAGGATTTATCTTCTTGATCTCGTTGAATATGCGGTAAAAACTGAAACCTTGTAAGCCCTAGCCGCTTTTCCAACCATGTAACCTAGGTGCTTGTTCTTGAAATGAGTCTTTATGTTTCTTTGCAGATGCAACACACAGGCGCAATGCCTAGCAAGCGGATAGACCTACAGAACAAAGAGTTTGGAAAACATAAATCACATGAATACGTGGAAGGATCATATCCAGTAAATACAAATTATAATACATACTTTAAAACCGGTTTTATGTGGTTACATATCCAAATTTAGAAACCGGTTTTTGTGGTTACATGTCCATACTTTAAAACCGGTTTTATGTGGTTACATATCCATATTTAAAAGCCGGTTTATGTGGTCACATATCTGGTTAGTGGAATGTGGGTTATCCAGTTACATATATATAATACATCAACTTTTGTCAATGCAAGGATTACTAATATTGAAACAGGATATTACGACATGAAACATAGATGAGATCACGAACCTTCGCTATTGCGTAATAAATCGAAGAGTGGCAATCCGAGACAAATACCAAATCCTCAGACTGTGGTACGACCTCCAATAAGTTTTCAAGGAACCACTCCCATGCCTTGTCGTTCTCGCCATCGACGATTGCATTAGCTAATGGATAAACTTGGTAGTTTCCATCTTGAGCGCAAGCGGACAAAAGGCATCCAGCGTATTTTCCCCGGAGATGTGATCCGTCAACGATTACAACTTTCCTTAGATACCTATACCCTACAATGCATGCTCCAATCGAAATGAACAAGTACTTGAATCTTTGGCCAACTCCATCCTCAAATTCCGTATGTAAAGCTGTCTTCGTCCCTGGATTTGCTTGAACCAATTGCTTAAGATAGTCTGGAATCAGGTTGAAAGAAGCGCCAGAAGATCCTTTAGCAAAGTCCAGAGCAATTTGTCTAGATCTCCAAGCTTTCCAATATGAAATACGGACATTGTGGTCACCTTGCATGACCTGTCTTATTTCTCCAGGGAGGTCCAGCGCCACTACCGCCAAACCTGGCTTTCATCATCTCCCCAATGACCGAATGTGTTAGCTTGGCTTTGATACCCTACACGTATCACGTGTTTAGACAGTTTGTAATTTACTGTTTTTTGGATAATATGAAATTGTGGTACTAAGGGTAAGCGGTTGTGTAATACCAGCACGTGAATCAACAGAACACGTGTGTTGCAAGTCAACTCTTCGAATTTCATACGAAGTTACAATTTTCATCCTTTTGGCGTAAACACGCCAGTTACAAGTGCTACTAAAGCATCGTAAGACCATCCCATCTGGAGAAGACCTTGAGTTACGAAACCAAAATTTATTTTTGATCGCATACATGGCCATGTGGTGTTTGAACTCTTCCCTGCTTTTGAAAATCATGCCGACGTATACAATGTCGTCTATTGGTTGCTTTGATCCTACAAATTTTCCATAACTGATGTTGATTAAAAATCAGTAGATGTTTGTAAATAAATCTAATTGACACTCTTGTGGTTTGACTATGGTTTAATGATGTTCTAACATGGATTGCATTACGTAAACTGAAGACATGAAAAAGGTACAACATTGCTATCCGGTTTAAAAGAGATCAATCCGGCTATGAAAGGAGACATATTGAAACAAAATCCGGATTTACTCCGCCGCAAATATGAAAAGTAAACAAGCAAACATAGATATAAGACCCTAGCTTCGTCATAGTAAAACATGCAGTTAGCTCCAAATCTATTGAGTCGGACCAAACCCACCATCATTCTCGTCGGTGTCAGAGGATGAGTCCCCTAAGTTGACGTAACTACTCCCCGATCCATTTTTGTTATCAGTATCGAGACCCAAACGCAGATCAAGTGAAGGACCACTGCCACTCCCACTTCCTTGCATGAAAGACTGAAGCAGGTTTCTTTTTGGTAGAGCGGGCGCATTGGACGTGCCACCTGTGGGAAAAATATTGAATGATCCGGAACATTAATGCGTAATTATATATTGGAAAAATAGGATTTATTGGAAATGAGCAAACTACCTTGTTCAAATTTTCCTCCACCAACAGGTCGATGAGGTGAGTGAACCGGAATCCCTAACAGCGGGGGCGTCCTGATATGAGTGATATCAGCAATGAGTCCATCAGACGAGCCAGTTTGTGAACCGAAGTTGTCTCCATCGCTAAGAAGCGTAACGGTTGCTCTAGCTGTCATCTGACATGGCTTAGCGGGCTGGGGTAGTGATAAAAGACCTTGTGTTGGTCTCGGCTGGGGGGGAGGAGGAATTGGGTCATCATGCATACCATCCCAGAAGTCATCGTCGTCATCACTCGTTTCACCCCACGCATTTGGTAGACGTGGGAGACCCCTTCCTCTCTCGATGTCTAGACTGGCACCTCTAAATATATCAGAGGAATGGTCTGGAGAGATTGGGTTTAATGGCTGAGAATCAAAACTCGGATGTTGAGTTTCGGTCACTATGTTACAAAGTATAAGGAAAAAAAGAATCGTTAGTTACATTGAATGTGATAATCTGGATATTGTATAATAATTTGATTACAGAAGACCAAATGTGGATATTTGTTAAAATATTCAGATGTGGAGTGAAAATCTGGATTAGACAAAAAAAGGTTATGTGATATCAACAAAACGTACCGTTGTTGAATGGATGGAGTGGCAATACTCGATGCGCATGATTGTTGGGGCCCTGAAGTGGTAACGTTTGGTACGGTAGTTGGGGAGGAGGATGTTGAATATCGTCATCCCACGCGAGTGCGGTGTCTATCTCCATTGCCATACGATAAACAATTATCAGTTGTTGTTCATCGAATAGTAGCTCCAAGACACTCTTAGCGCATCTTATGGGATCGCCTCCGACTAGATCTTAATCAAATAACACTGGCATGTTAGTATGTTTGCTATTTTTAAAAAGTCAATGAATCAATATAATAAATAGTCGCCACGGTTTTAAGAAGGAACGTTACCCCTAATAGTATGACGGTGTTGAACTTTCGTTGTCCTGTCGCCGAGGAAGGTCATAGAGCCAACTGTAAATGGAGATCTACAGTGGAACTGGTATTTGGCAACATTCTGTGGACCGAATGTGACATTAAGTGTAGGGTCCGGGTCGTAAACCCTAACACTCGTCATCACCTCAACATCGTTGTTGGTACGAATGGTGAAGGGGGGGGGGGGGGGTTTGTTGCCCTCAGGTACAAGCATCCATTGAGGGAGCTGATATGTTAGAACGAGAGGTGTGGTTTGATTCAACATAAGCCTCGCCCTAACCATGTTGGTCAGATCTTCATAGGTTTCGTTCTCTCTGACTAAGAGAGTTTCACCAAGGTAAACTGATGATGATTCAAAACGCCAGTCTCCGATTGCTGTTTTGGTCCACACACCTTGAAGGAGACGCAAAAGCATCACCATCTGAGACAAACATTTTCGAAATAACATAATCAGATGTGAGACGTTGTCGCTATATAGAGGGAAGAGATAAGAAGTAAATCATGCAGAAGAGAAGAGAATATATTTGCGACCCTACAAACTATAAACGGACCGACATCATAATAAATGATAGAAGTAAAGATTCAATAAGACAAACCTCTTGTTTAACTTCAAGTTCTCTTCAATATCCGGAGGAAACAGAAGAAAACGGATTTAAGGTTTCTTAATGGAAACAGTTGAAAACGAATTTAAGGTTTCTTAATGGAACTGGAGTAGATGCAGTGTGCATTTATAGCGAGATGCAGTGCCTAAATCCAGACACAATAGCAGAGATAGAGATATGGACATTGACATAATTAAGCTCATGCATTGGGTTAATGCTTGCCGCCTACCAAAACAAAGGTGTAATCATTATCTCTAGGAATAGCTTGCACTCTGACACGCCATCTTAATAACGTTTTGATTTCCATTTTCTTTTAAGTTGTAGTTTCCAAGCAAACCAGATTAGAAATTGAATCGACAACCAATTTTAAACCAAAACCCGGTTATTTTAACGGTATCAAGCAATTGAGCTGGATAGATTAGACGTGTATGGTTTCTACTAGAAGATAGTGGTGTAGTGCACGTGTCAATATTAGCAAACCCTGTGGCTTTCACGCGCCAACTCTCCTACTAGATATGTCCAAAACTCTGTCTTCACTTGTACTCTTCATTTCTCACTTTTACCTTTACTGAATCAAAATGGCAAACTGTAACTCATCTTCGTCAACTTCTGCTGTTTCGATGCGTCAGTCTCATGGTCCGCCGTGTCATTGCGGAAGAGTTACTAATATGCTGATGTCATGGACTGATGCGAATCCTGAAAGACGATTTTACAAGTGTGAAGAACATGGATTTGTAATCTGGGCAGACGATGAGAAGCCAGGAGGTTGGCAGAAAGAAAGCTTGTTGGAGGTGCGAGATCAGATCTGACGATACCGATCGGACATCAACCGCCTCAACGTGTCTGTACGAGAAGCAAGAGAGCAACTGGTTCGTGAGCGTGCTATTCGCGTGGCAGCTGAAACTGTATCTGATGTTGTTGATCACGAGATCTTCCAAGAAGAGCTTCTAAAGCGTGAAAAAATGCTTAGACAAATGTTTGCAATGTCCTGGGGTGGTTTTATTCTGATGACTGGTACAATAATCTACATGCTCAAGAACTAGATCTACGCTTCTTGTTTAAGTCACGATAATAATGTTTTATCTTTCTCCCTATGTCAGATCTTTCTCGATCCTTGTTTAAAATATGTTAATCCTGTGTTTCCGGAATGGTAAGTGGAATGTTATGTTTCTTGATCTAAACTATGAAGTTATGAACTTTGGTTGTAATATTGCGATCTAATTATAAGAAACTTTTGTTATTCGTTTCTATTCGAGTCTAAATTCTAATTTGTACACATATCCTCTATTAAAATTGTTAGTATACAATGTAGTCAGATAGTGTAAAGATACTAATCACATAACTGAATCACGATAATTAACATCAACGTACAGAATCTTGATCATGTCGACTTTACAATCGAATTATATCAGCTTTACAGTACAGTTATAACTAAAAAGGTGGACAGACCAATTTTCGAAAAGGTTTTGGGTTAATCATCATTGTTTAACCGTTGTTCGTAAGCTACGCTCAGTTAATTAATATAATACTCAGATTGGTCGATAATGAAAATACAGTGCTAAGCATGCGCTCCTTATGGCCACATATTAAAAAATGTATACGCAAATCGAATCCACTTGAACACTACAAAAATCACACACTTTCTGGTTAGCAGACAACCCTAGATAGCTACAATACGACTTACGATGAGGACTACGTATTAAGCTAAGCTTCGTCTAGGGTATTACGGTAATATCATGTAGTCACGGTGACTATTGAGCTAATTATATAAAAACATTACATGGTCAGCTAATATATATCTTGTTCGTTACTACATAGTGCAAATACTCTAAAAAGATTACCATTCATCGCCTTCTGAATATGTCAAATCAATAAAACAAAAATTTGGGAAAAAGTTCACAGTATAAGTTCATGAACATGAATGGCATCGCGTAGATATATGGACATTACAAGATTGGTTTTAAACCCCAACACTGAAATAATGGAAGGCTTCCAAAATAATAGTATAGTCGTTGCCGCACATTCCGGCAACAACTTGTTGTCTATACGAAGTGTAATCAATCTTTTTTGTGATTTAATTTTTATTCTGATTTATGAAATGAACTTATAAGCAACTTCTTATTAATGCACCTCTAGGATTAAACCAATGATATTACAAAAACAATTATAATTATCTGACAGTTATTTAGAAAAATATATTTTTACTTACCGCCCATATTTATTTCTGCTGACACCCAAAAGCTTATATACTGTCTATGAGACAATAGACTAAAAAGTACATAAAATGGTATGGTAATAAGAAAAAGGATAAAAATTAAACATACATTATCATGAATCTATTATACTAGACCCAATGAGAAAGTCAAGAAAGTGACAGATCTTTTGCTTAAACAACGGAATTTCGACCCATCTCTTGCTTAAACACGATGTATAAAGTGATCTCCAAGCTCTTGGAATCAAGGCTGAAAGAGATCCTCCCTCTGATGGTATCAAATTCCCAATCTGCCTTTCTCCCGGGGCGTCTCCTAGCGGAGAATGTGCTCCTAGCGACAGATCTTGTTAAAGGGTACAACACTCAGGCTCTGTCTCCCCGAGGTATGCTTAAAGTAGACTTGAGAAAAGCTTTCGATTGTGTAAGGTGGGATTTTATTCTAGCTTCTCTCCGAGCCTTGAATATTCCAGATTCCTATATCAGATTGATCTCAGAATGTCTATCTACTGCATCATTCTCTGTCTCGGTTAATGGAGTCTCGGGGGGCTTCTTCAAAAGCACTAAAGGAATCCGCCAGGGAGACCCGCTTTCCCCATATCTTTTTGTGTTGGCCATGGAATCTCTGTCTCGCTTACTCTTGTCGCGCTATGAGGCTGGTATAATTGGTTATCATCCCGGAACTGCTAGCCTAAGGATCTCTCATCTCATGTTTGCGGATGACGTCATGGTCTTCTTCGATGGTACTAGTAACAGTCTCCATGGTATTGCGGAGTGTCTGGATGACTTCGCCTCTTGGTCTGGCTTGCACATGAACACGACCAAAACAGAGCTCTTCACCTCGGGAATAGACCAAAGTGAATCCACTGCCATTCTACGCTATGGATTCTCTTCTGGTAAATTTCCAATCAGATATCTCGGGCTGCCTTTAATGAGTCGAAAACTGAAGATCTCTGAGTTCTCTCCTCTGATTTCCAAGATCAACAAAAGGTTTCAGTCCTGGTCAGCAAAGCTACTCTCTTTCGCCGGTAGGTTACAGCTGCTGAAAACAGTTATCTTTGGCACGATTAACTTCTGGATATCAGCGTTCATCCTTCCGAAAGGATGCATAAGGATCATAGAGTCTCTTTGTTCTCGATTTTTATGGTCGGGAAACATTGAAAAAAGAGGCATAGCCAAAGTGGCTTGGATAACGGTTTGTCTCCCCAAAGATGAATGAGGTCTAGGATTGCGGAGCTTCACTGTCTGGAACCAAGTGCTCTGCCTTAAGTTCATCTGGTTATTGCTCTCTAAGTCCCCATCGTTGTGGGTGGAGTGGCACTGGTCCACTCACTTGGCTGACAAATCCTTTTGGCTAGTTGAGACTTCATCTACTGACTCTTGGGCGTGGAGAAAACTCCTGGATCTTCGACCACTTGCTCTTCAGTTCTGCAGAACGAATTTGGGTAACGGCTTATCCACGAGTTTCTGGTACTATAGATGGACCCCGATGGGTCAGCTTCACACGTTCATAGGACCGGCTGGGCCTCGCAAATTGAGAATCAGACAGACTGCGATGGTTGCAGATGCCATCTCAGGATCATCATGGACACTACCGCACCCTAGATCACACCAGGAAGTGGAATTTCATGCTTACGTAACTACTCTTACTCTCCCCTTATCTCATGATGTGAATGATGTATTTGAATGGGTTGCTGGTGACTCTCCCTTGCGTGTTTTCAGGTCGTCTACTACGTGGGAGGTACTGAGACCACGACAGGAGAAAAAGGATTGGGTGGACGCTGTCTGGTTCAAGGGAGCGGTTCCTAAGCACTGCTTCACGATGTGGGTGGCGAACTACGACAGACTACCTACGAGATCAAGGCTTGCTGGCTGGGGAATGCTACTTTCTGCGGAATGTGCTTTCTGCTCCAGATTCGATGAAACAAGAGACCATCTCATGCTCACCTGCGAGTATAGTAACCAAGTCTGGAAGGCGGTGCTTCTCAAATGCCAATCGCCTTCAACTCAGTTCACTAACTGGTCTGAACTTCTGTCTTGGATCAGAGCATCACCGTCAAAGAAGCTAACCTTACTGAGAAAGTTAGCCACT
This sequence comes from Brassica napus, assembly GCF_020379485.1. Classification (NCBI taxonomy): domain Eukaryota; kingdom Viridiplantae; phylum Streptophyta; class Magnoliopsida; order Brassicales; family Brassicaceae; genus Brassica; species Brassica napus. The sequence goes on from NC_063438.1 coordinate 6,949,174, forward strand.
CAAACCACTATTTTTCATCTTTGGAAACAAAGAAACAACCTAATGCATAACCAGACTTCAATCCCACCTGAGTCTGTCTTCTATGGCATTGATAAAGACATGAGAAATATTATTTCAGATAGGAGACTCAGTAAGCATTTTCACTCGCTTATGGCGATGTGGTTGAGCTAAGGAGATTAGCTTCCTTGTAGTTTGTATTCTCTAAGTTCCATCTTGTTTTTTCTCTTTTTTGCCAAGATGGCTCTACACTAAGATCTACTTTGTAACATCCTTCTTTCATTATATGATATTTACATTTAAAAAAAAAAAAAAAAAAAAAAAAAGTCAAGAAAGTGAAATAAAAGACACAACACGAGTCCTTTTTCATCTTAGGGGAAACCAACGTTCTTGAAACTGAGATTGATACGAAACCATGAAGAAGAGGAAGACGAGCATGAAGGCCACTCCCCATGGCGTTCCTCCAGCTCTATACAAAGACTCTCTTTCGTTCAGAGGTAATAATGACGTCACCATCCCTCCTCCTTCACCGTTGGATAGAAAATGAACGGCCAAGAGCAAAAGCAGAGGAGAAGCCATGAGAGCAAGCTTGAGCTGGTCCGTAAAACCTTCTATAACTGGTTCGTAGCTCGCATACCATGAAATAGTTACGAACATTAAGAGGATGAGGACGAAGACGCAGAGGTGTAGTGGAACTGGAGGGATTCCGTCGTGATCTCTTCCCATGGCTTATCTCTTTCCTTAGATTCTTGAGTGTTTGTTTCTTTTCTTTTCTTGTGACTTCTGAGTTTTTTTTGGAGATTCAGACTTGGAAGCTTTTGATGTTTTGATGAAGAAGTTGACGGATGAGTTCGTTTTATAAGGGAAATTGATTGTTTGCTTAGGATCCTACAATACTGTGTTAAATTTTATGCACATTGTACCATCTGCCATCTGATATAGTATTATTTAAAGTTACACTTGGGTTTGTGAAGCAAACTGAATTAACCGAGTGTTAACCGACATTGCCATGTCAAACAATAAAGTAACTAAACCGAAACGAATCAAACCAACTAAGTATAATCAGATAATTTATTACTTGTAAGTATTTGTTATGTTATGTATGTACACCACAAAATAAAGTAATTGAAAAGAGCTGATTTGGCACTTTAATTATCTTGCTTTTTGACGGTGCAATAAAAAGGTTCCTTAGCAAGGTCGGTGAAGCCATGCATCTCCAGTTTTATTGGTAAAAAAGTCACCCAATGAAAGCCCGCCATGTGCTGCCGACCACTTTCCTTACGTCTGAGGTCTCCTGATACTTTCTCATTTATTTATTCTCCATGTCCATGTTGTATATTGAATAAATTGCATTCAGCATGACAGTATATAGTAATAAATTATTTGCAATACGTAATACAATAGAACTTGATTAATCAGGAGTATATTTTAAAGTATAATGTTTTAACTACAGTTATTTTGTCAGAATTATTAAAAGAAGTTGTTATATAATGCTATTATATGTTATCTTCTTACGAAATTAGGCATCACAAATTTGGAGGTTAGGTATACAATCACCACTCGTCCTCAGATTCCATAATAGAAAAATATTTGTAATTTGGAAAGACCATACATAAAATTTATTAATTAAAGAGAAACTGCGTCCAGTTGAAAAAGGGAAAAACAAAAACTGTGATGTATATAGTACTCGATCTAATCAAAATGAGTATCCGAGTTTACGGGCCAAGTATATACCAATTAGCAAATATGAGCTAGATGGATAACAAGTAAATAAGTAATAGTACTCAACTCTGTATATGACGATATCTATACTATTAAAGCAGGATCCTATTGTTATAATTACCTTAGGGACATATTTCCTTCACTAACATTGCATGTTTCATTAAAGGCAATTAAGTAATATTAATAACAAATCTATATTGGGTCATTATTTTTGGATCCAGCCCAAATCAAATCTCTCTTGGGCCTTCAATTCTCACTTTTTTTTTTCTTTTAGGCCATTGAGTCCAAGTTCAAATAATTTTTTTTCAACTATTCTTAATTACTATTTTTTTCTTTTCTTAATATAATTTAAGCATTCATAAAAATAATTGAATTTTTTTATTGAAAAGTATAAATCTTTATTAAAAGTATATAATTTTTTAATTAAAATATTTACCCCATAATAAAATTAATTTATCATAGTTATACCAACTTAATTCATTAAAAAAATAAAGTTTAATTTTTTTAACATAAATAGTCATTTAAAATGAAATACGATAAATAAAGATAAAAATTTTAAGTCTTTTATAAAATAAAACACAAATATATGAAAATGTGACATTTACTAAATATTTGTCAATTGAAAAAAAAAAAATAAATAAACTCGCGCTTTGAAAGCGCGGATCAAAATCTAGTAAAATATTATATAGAACGGAAAGACTATTTGATCACTAGGAAATTAGTTACAATATAATTAAAATTAACAGATCTTGCAGTTATTTTAGTGGTGAAAAAGAGAGAGGAATAGAGTCGCAGTCAGACAGCGTCAGTTATATTGTCCATCTATATCACAATGTGTCATTCAATTCAAACAACTACCTAGAATATTTTTATGGTATCTGTAGCTAGCCTTGACATCTATTTACAGTTTCCCATTTGAGATTTGAAAATAGCAAGTGGAACATACAAACAAAAACTCTTAATCCTTAGAGCCATAATTTGCTTGTTTCATCATGTTTTGTTTTTGTTTCATTGTAAAACTACCAAAATATTAGAAGTTACAAACTTACAAATCATAAACCTAATGTCCACCTACAATCGTCATTAGTCCGCGAAGATCTACTATAGCAACCCTAAGATCTCAAAAAGTAGTCGGACAAAAATAAATCTAATAGAAAAGACATTTAACAAGAGCTCAAAACACAACAAAAACTGACGTAATGAGGTTCTTAGAGCAAGTCCATCAATGAACCCCCTCTTGGGGTTCATAAGTATTGTTTATTAATTTAATGGTGGGGTCTGAATAGTGATGAACCCGGATCAATACTGCTTCTCCATCAATGAACCTGAAAGTGAGTTTATAAGAATAAAATAATATTATTTATTTGAGAAAAACGTTAATTTTTTTGTTGTTTGAAAAGTGAATATTTAATATAATGAGAATTGTATTCAATCAAATGGAAATAAATTTGGTTTTTAAATTTTGAAAAGTGAATATTCAATATAATGGAATAAAGTTTGGTTTTATTCAATTCATAAATTTTTTATAATATTTCTTAAAAGTTTTTATTCAATACATTGAGAATTCATGAACATACAAAGATTATTCATCATGATTACCAAATTTTTCCCAAACATTTTCAACTAAATCAGCTTTCAAACGCTCATGTAAATGTGGATCTCGAATTTGATTGCGAATGGTAAGCATAGGGACATTGACACTTTCTCTACTTTTCACCTTCGAACTTCGACTAGACTCTCCAGACTCGAACTCAGATGTATCAATTTGAATGTATCCGTGTCGCTCGTCCTCCACTATCATATTGTGCAATATGACACAAGTTCTCATTATCTTTCCTATCTTCTCCTTGTCCCATAGTAGAGCTGGGTTCTTAACAATTGCAAACCTCGATTGCAATACTCCAAAAGCCCGTTCGACATCTTTTCTGGTGGATTCTTGACGTTCCGCAAATAACTCTGCTTTTGGACCTTGAGGGAGTTTGATGGATTGGATAAATGTTGCCCAATTAGGATAAATTCCGTCGGTAAGATAGTAGGCCATACGATAAGTGTGGTTGTTGACCTTGAACTTAACTTTAGGGGCTCGACCTTGTAAAATGTCATCAAAAACTGGTGACCGATCAAGAACATTGATATCGTTGAGGGTACCTGGTAATCCGAAAAATGAGTGCCATATCCAAAGATCTTGTGATGCCACAGCTTCTAAGACGATTGTCGGCTTTCCTGAACCACGTGTGTACTGACCTTTCCAAGCCGTTGGGCAGTTTTTCCACTCCCAATGCATACAATCGATGCTGCCTATCATACCCGGAAACCCGCGTGCCTCTCCAGCGTCAAGTAGTCTTTGAAGATCTTCTGGTGTAGGGCTTCTTAGATACTCACCTCCAAACAATAGTATTATCGCATCCGTGAAATTTTCCAAACATAAAAGTGCAGTACTTGCCGCAAGTCGGAGATATTCGTCATTCGCATCTCCGGCTTTACCATATGCCAACATTCGTATCGCTGAAGTGCATTTTTGAAGTGCAGATAGGCCGCACCTTCCGTGACCATTTCTTCGTTGCTGAAAGTATGGAACTTCATTATTTAGGCGTTCGACAATGCGAAGGAACAAAGGTTTGTTCATTCGAAAACGCCGCCTAAACATTTCCGGTGGGTATGTTGGATTTTCGCTAAAATAGTCGTGCCATAGTTGATTGTGTCCTTGTTCCCGATCTCTTTCGATATACCCTCGTCTCTTCGGGTTGTTGGCAATAACGGAGTCCATGAAATCATCAATTTGTTCGTCGACCATTTCTTCAAATACCTCATATACTTCATCATTTGAGGAGCTTGACATTTTTCCCTAATTTTTAAAATGTTAAGAGTTTTAAACAATACCATACTCTACTTACAAAATCGAAAAACTATATAGAGTTTTAAACAATACCATACTCTACTTACAAAATCCAAAAACTTATGGATTTTTAAAATAAACTATAGGTTAAATTTGACAATTTTTAAAGTAAACTATGGGTTAAATTTTTACAATTTTAAACTCATGAATTTTTTACAATTTTAAACTCATGAAATTTTTTCAATTTTAAACTCATGAAACTTTTACAATTTTAAATTCATGAAATTTTTACAATTTTAAACTCATGAAATTTTTACAATTTTAAACTCATGTAATTTTTACAATTTTAAACTCATGTCAGTTTTAAACTCATGTCAGATTTAAACTCATGAAATTTTTAGAATTTTTAAAATGTCAGTTTTAAACTCATATCAGTTTTAAACTCAAGAAATTTTAATTTTTAAACTATAGATTAGTGAAATTTTAAACTCATGAAATTTTTACAATTTTTAAAATGTCAGTTTTTAGTAACTTATTGCCAATGTTTAACTACAAAAAGATAAATATACCCGATTACTCTAGTGAATAAGTAATGTACAAGTAGTGAAATATACCCGATTACTCTTTCGAAATGAGATAGAAGAGGAAATGTTCAAGTGCTCTTGTGTTCTTCGTTGGTAGTAGATCAAGTGCGATTCAAATACTATAGGAACTGTTTAAGTTTAGCAATGAAATTTTTCTTTTCAGACAGAGAAACAATGAGAAGAAGTTGAGTTCTCATATAGAAACATACGTGAAGAGAGCATATTAATATATGCTTGTTTGTTACATAAAACCCGTGACATGAGAGTAGTGTAGAAACAAAGTACAACCCGTGAATTCATAACATAGTAGCAGTGTACAAACTAACAAAATAGTACACTGCATCCGTAGAGAAAAAGAAACAACAGCCAAGCAACATCAGACAAAGCAACCCGTGATCCAGACATGATGATCCCGTGACCTGCAAAAAAAAAAAACAAACTACAAAGTTTAAAACTCTTGGAGATTCTACCAAGTAAATAATGTAAAACAGAGATTCTACTAAGCAACAAAGTTAACCAATTCAATCATATTGATGCAACTAAATAATGTAAAACAGAGAATCTACTAACCAACAAAGTTTAAAAAAAAAAAGTAGTTAACCAATTCAATCTAGCAGTTCAGAAACGAGTTTGTTTTTGAGACTGATTTCATTTGGAGATAGATCAGTCTCATTTTTGGCTAGGAGACGATCTAGGAGTTTCTGCTGGGATATTTTCTTTCTCGCAGCCAGGATGCTCTCTATTTGATCGAAAGCAGCCTCATTCCCGTGCCGCTTGCGCTTGCTTGCTTTCGCAGCCTTTACACCCGCCGGTCTAACCTCCTCCTCAGGCATCACCTCTTCGTTCTCCTTCCTTTTCTCCTTCCCGGCATCTCTGGACTTGGAGTATGACTTCCATTTCTGATCATATCTCAGTTCCCTCCAACAGTGTTCCATGGCGAACTTCGCATGGTAATCATTAAAGAAGATGTCATGGGCAGCCTTCATGACATCATTCTCATTTTGACCACTAGATTGCTCCTTCAAAGCCGCCTCATAACTCCCCACAAACTTGCACACCTGCTCGTTCACCCTTCCCCACCTCTGCTTACACTGACTCCACTCTCTAGGAACTGAGCCAGTGAGCTGAGGGCTTGAATTGAAGTAGAGCTCAATTCTCTTCCAAAAGGATCCTCCCTTCTGCTCGTTACCGACAATAGCATCCTTGCTCGTGTTCAGCCACCCACTGATGAGCACTAGGTCTTCTTTTGTTGTCCACTTTCTCTTTAGGACCGGTTTCACTATCCCGGGAGAGTTGGCTACTGCCTCAGCAAACTCGCAGTCCATTGCTGGACTGCTCTGCGAAGCTAGGAGCGAAGTAAACCCGGGAGAGTTTATGGTAAAGGGATCCATTTTTCTTATGGTTTAGGTTGATGGTTTAGGTTAATGGGGTTTGGGTACTCTATTTAAACTAGTTTAAGCTACCACAAGAGAGAAAATTTAAACTCTAACTGCAAAACATTCAATATAAAAGCGAGTATAGAACAACTACTTCACAGAGAGCAGTCATTACACATCAAATCAACCACTTAATACAATCAACTACTCATCACAATTAGAGCAACCAACCAACCAACACAGAGTAAATTACGCTGTACTTTTCGTTCTAACTTATTAATACAATCACAGTAACCAACCAACTCAGACTACTAGTTCAGTTCAGTTTAGTTGAACAATAAATTCATACATTCAGATGAACCAACCAACCCAGACTACTAGTTAATTCACGCAAACATTTACCTAGTTCTACTTTATATTTCAGGCAAACATCTAGGTAGTTCTACTATATATTTCACGCAAACATCTAACTAGTTATACTTAGTAATTCACGCAAACATTTAGCAAGTTCTACATATTAATTCACGCAAACTTTTAACTACTTATACTTATTAATTCACGCAAATATTTATATGTACCTCTGATTATCAGTCGAAACACACCTTCTCAAGGGTACCCACCTCGACAGTGAGATCATCAACCTGCTCGGAGAGGGTTGAAACCTGTTCCTGGACATGGAAACAACAATGATGATTTGTTTTAACTTACTGACTCATCAAGTACAATGTAACAAATAACTACAGCAAGGAGATATTTGAGCAGGTTGATAACTACAGCAAGGAGATACAAACAATGTAACAAGTACACTTACCTCTAGGTCCTTAATCCGTTTATTGAGTTTCCACACCCCCTTCACAACCTCCTCTGCCTCATCCAGACGCGTGCTCAGCGTTTTGATCTCTTCCTGGACAGCAACCACCCAAGGATGACGGTAATGCAACCCATCATCCTTGTTCACAACAGAAAAGAAATATTAGACAGACTTCAAGTTACATATATTATAAGAACATGATTGCAGAGACACTAACCTCATAGTTTACGCATGTGAAGAAACGCTTTCCAGGAAGACTGTCGTAGTCTTCCTTCCCCCGAACCTCGTCAATGATTCTCCCGCCGCAAGCACACTTTCTTGGAACCCCGTACTGTGAATCCGCGACAAACCCTAACATGTCGCAGTGATCCTTTTGCTTCTTTGAATTTCGTCTTTCTTCTGCGGGATCCATCTGCAAGAGGAAGATAAAACAATTAAGTAAGACGACCCCTATATCAAACCAGAATGATACAAACGACCCCTATATCACACCAGAAACACGCTTTACTACCCTATCAAAGAAACCCCCAAAACGATTTCATATCGCACTCTATTGAACCGTAAGAAAGAAAACCCTAACAAAGAAACCCCCAAATCGATTTAAGATCGCACATTGGATCGAACCCTATGAAAGAAAACCCTAACAAAAAAAACCCCTAATCGATTTAAGATCGCAGACTCTATTCAACCCTAACAAAGAAAACCCTAAATCGATACAATCAGACGAAGCCACAAACTCGAAAACCTACCTCAGGTCGATGAGATCTCACTACGCGTCGATTTGATGGACAATTTTGCTCTGGATCGGCGTCGCTACAAGAATCGTCGGCGTCGCTACAACAATCGCCTCTCGAGTCGCAAACCCTAGCTTTTTTGGAGAGAGGAGGAAATGAGGAGATTCACGCGTTTCTTCTCCTTTCCCCGTCGACAACGCGCGTCTCAACAGCCAATAACTCTTCTCCACGTGGCTTGAACTCGTTTCATGCGGGCTCTCTCCAACGGCCCGGTTCAGAGATAAAGACCCATTTTTCATTTTCTTTTGGATTAAAAATGCTATGAAACTCAGCCCATGACCCCCCTTTGAACCTTCAATGGACTTGCTCTTAATGCCTGCAAAATATGTTCTAAGTACAACAAGAAGCTAATAGAGATTCCGGTTTTGAACGGTTAGGGGGTTTGGAGGCATTACCTTTCTCACGGTATAATGTGTTTCCGGCTTTAGTGAAGATGATCTCTGGGAACAAAGACACTTGCAGAGAAGAAACCAAATCAGTCTCAACCACAGCATCAACCAAAACACACAGCAAACCAAATTTGTATGTATGAATGGTGATTAGCACACTTACTTGTCTAGTTCTTCCATTCTCTTTAAGAGCGCAAGTGAGTTGTGTCGAGTATGGGATAATCATTTTCTCTGAAAACAAAATTGAAAATTCAAACACCAAAATAACCAGAAACCGGCTCGCCACCAGAGGAATCGAAATGGATTTGAATAAGATCAGCAATACCTGGAATTGTGAAGCTTCAATTGAAACCTTGGCCAAACCAGTTTTTGTTTGATTAAGATAGGATCACAGAGTCGTACAACAATAATCGTGTCAAATAAGAATATGACACATCATCACACACAAATATTTTTTGTTTAAATTACGAAAGTAACAATGTTTCGAAAACCGGAGGAGACATTCACTATCTAGACTAAATGGATCAATTGTCGAACCGGTCCAATTAGATTTTAAATTTTACTTAATTTTGATTAAGTAACTATATATATATATGTATAACTATAAAATTATTTTTATACCATTGTTATAATCTAAAATAATATAAAAAATGATTTATTTCAATAGATATTTAAAAAATAGTATGAATTTTTAACAAATTCTTTTTTAAATTTGCATTTTTATATTTTTCTTCGTGAATTTGAAAAAATCGAGTTTTATTATCGAATAGAATCACCGGTTTTAACGAGTTTCACCCGTTTTTAACCAAATTTGTCGGTTTAACTCAAATCCGCTTTTTAGTACAATCTGTAACTAGTTCGAATGCCATGAAGCCCCCATCCGCTCAACGTCAGAGTTTGCTCACTCATCCAGCGGAAGGAGAAGCATCATAGGAGCAGATAGATGGATAAGTCAAGGTCCGATCAGCCGGTTCAGTCCAGTTTTCAAAACAGTGGAAAATAACTTTTCCTTTTTCTTTAGAGGAGTCGGCCTAATTGTATTAAAACCCACTAAGGGTAGTAGCATCCTCTCTTCTTCTCTGGCATAAACTTGGGATTCGGCTCCAGCTCTTGTTGAAACTAGACATTCTCACAACGACGGCCAAAGCAGCTCTATGCTGTGTAATCAGTCTCTGTTAATTGTGGCCTCTTGTTTCATTACCGTGGGATGGGATGCAAGTTTTAATTACTTCTCACTTCAATTTATTTTCATAAAGACGTCACTCGAAAATACAAATGGTACACACTGCTAAAAACCAAATTTATCTTTTGTTGCTTAGAAAAAAGTTGGGAGGCCAATGCTATTAAGCAGCATTGCTAGAAATAAGCCAATCAAACAAACCAACTTTAGGCTCTCTTCTTTTCTTGCTGCTTCTTAATCTCTGGTTCGAATACTCGACCAGCTTCTTCCATACATCTCCCACCCTCAATCCTTTAGATATAACCAATTCCGTTACCTGATTTAGGTTATGAAGTGCTTCAAATCCAAAAGTGTAATAAGACATGAAAGGCCTTCTTGCCTGAGAACAATGCAATGTTTGTGAGACAAAGAAACAGCCACTGACTAAAAATTACACACTTTGGTTAAGGTTTAACCTGAGAAACAGCAATCCACTGAAGGAGAGATTTGACCTCAGCATCTCCACCGTAAGCACCACATCCCCAATTCCCTGTAGCAACACCAACACCATCTTCATGATCTATGCAATCCTTCTTGCACACATGGAGGAACCCACAGAGAGCCTTATTAGCCTCCCTGGAGAAAAAAAAAAGAATGTTCAGAAACAGAGTTTGATATAAGAAGACTAGTTAAACTATACAAAGATTTGATTCAGTTTTTTACCGTAGGAGGCATTCAGGTTTGTACTGGGAGATTCCTGGATGACGCAGAGCATCTATGGCGATGATTCTTGTTTTTCTCCTTCCGAAAACATCTCTTTCCTTTGTGTCTACGTAATCACCAGAGAACCTAAAGGAAGATGAATATCTGCAGTATGGAGAATAAACCATTTTCTTTCATAATTTAAAAAAAAAACATTTTATAAATCACTAAAAGTATTTTTGGAAAAGTGTGTCACCCTGTGTAGTGAGAGAATCTTTCGGCACCAACAACTTCAATTGCTTCAGAGACTTCCATGGCTGGTAAGAAGAGCATACCAGCGATCAATTCCGGATTTATCATGAACCGAATCTCTTCCTGTGTGTGTGTGTTTGAAAACATAGTCAAGATTTGAATAAAAACTTCAAAAGACCAGAAGCGTATTCAAAGCTATAGTTTATTATAGACCTGGACACATCCCTTGCGAAGAGCGCCGCCTCCTAAATACTTGTTGGCGAAGTCAACTTCAAGAGCTTCAACGCTTTGATCCTCTATCAAACCACAAGTGTGAACCTATACACCATTTGAAAAACTGATACTTGGATACAAAAATCTTTATATAGACAATAGAATCAAGCATACATCTACTTAATTAAGTAACCTCAACAGGGCAGAGATTGACAGTAGATGTACTCCAGAAGCCTTCATCAGGAAAGGCTTCAAGGCCAGAATGATCTTGTTCTAAAGAGAGTATCTTCCGTTCGAATGAGACGAATCCAGGAGGGATGCATGAAGATATCCTCTGGAAGTAATGAGCTATGCACCTAATCTTGTTCTCTTGGTGCTCGTTTCGTCCCGTGCTGATTAGGCTTCTGAAATAATAGGTATGAAGTTTGTAGTCTGAGAATTATAACTATTTTCTATATTTCTGTTTTTTTGTTTTTTAAATATAGTTGTATTTTCCAATCAAATGTGTTATTCAATGCAAATTCCTTATTATATAAAATAAAATCTACTTACCCGAATAGTTTGTCGAAATTGATGTTTGGAAGACTATTCGAGCTTCTATCATCGACAGGAAACAAACAGAAGAAAGAACAAGAAAGCAAGGCTCCTATAAGTTCCTGTCATAAGCCAAAACAAAAGACACATTTGAATATCTCTAGCTGTAATGAGACTTTGCTTAAAGAACATATATATACCTGGCTGTGGAACACAATGCCTGCTTTGTTGGAGCCTAAGACACGAAGACCGGTTTCAACTCCATTGATGATATTCTCTGAATTTAGATAGTGTAGTTCCAAGAGAGATGGGAATCTTGTTAGGAATTCAATCCAACTTGTGCTTTGGAATAACTTTATGAATCAAACGTATTCTTTATTCAATATCTTAAAGAAGTTTCACAATAACAATAATAGAGATCACAAGTGTGATAACCAAACTAAGAACTCTAAGAACTTATTTGCTATGCTCTTGATCTCTCTCTATGCCTTTGTTATTTGCTTTGTATCGGATAATTGTAACCTTCACCTATGGCCTTCTTATATACTGGATCACGTATTCCTTGTCCTCTGTAGCTTTGTATATTTTCCTATTGTCATTGGGAAAACATTGACCGACATTCTTGATAAAAGGAAACTAACGTTCCTTTGGTTTTGTGCAGGTTTCATTGCTGGGCTGGGAAAGGGCTTGAAGTATTAAAGTTGAGGCCCACTTTACAAACTCCACCTGGCCCAATTTTAATTCTTCCTTGTCTTCCTCTTCGATTCCATCGAAGAAACCAGAAGACCAAAAAAAATTTCTACTCCTTCTCCCGACAAATCTCGCGACGTTGATGGCGTCACACACCGGTGACTTCTCCTGTCTTTTTTCCGATGAATCGGTGTAGCTCGTACGCTGCTACAGCCTCACCACTCTCTCTCGCTTCGACTCCTTGCCGGTAGATCGATTTTTCCCCAGATCTTCAGCTCGATCTTCAGAAAACTCCCACCATCTAAGCATCACCCGGTAAGATTCTTCATCTGAAAAAGCTCGCGAATTCTTTTTCCTTGATGATTTTGAATCTCGAATTTCTTCTTGGTGATGATAGTTGATTAATCTTCCTTGGATCCTCTCTCCAATTAGATTCACTTGAGTTTCATGTATTAACCTCCTCTTTAATGTCACAGCTAGAACTTCAGTGATCAAACACATCACGTATACTCCTTAGAACGTAACCGGCGACTCTCTAGAGCTTCCTCCGTTCTATCAATAAACCCTGTCTCCCTTCAGCTTCTCGGTAAAATCTCTTACTTTTCTTTTAAGCTGTTTAAGACATGGTTTTTGTTGTCTGGTGATCTGTGTTCTCGTTTGCCAATGCAGATACTCGTCTCCCTTCAGCTGCCACAGCCGTTTAAGACGTTCTCTCAGGTATATCTTTTTCCGAAGTCTACTTTTCTTCATCGACTTCAATCATCCTTTACTAACTCTGTTTGATTTCCCTTAGCTTCTCCACCTTGAGCTAAGTACCATGTGCCTCGCTTCCACAACGTCCCTGCAGGTAACTTTTTGCTTCTCCTAAGCTTTCCCATTATCGTTTTAAGAAATAATCCGGAGTTATTAACTCATTGTTTCTTCCTTTTGCGAGACATCTTCGACAATGGAGTTACCTGCGACGTTCTTCGGTTTCTACTCGTTGATGTTGAGGAGATCACAGCAGAGATCAAACTTAGGCCCGGGTAAGGCTTTAGTTAGAAAATCTGCAGGATTCTTGCTAGTATGGATCTTAGAAAGGTGAACCTTGCCTTCTGCTACAACGTCTCTTATGAAGTGGTATTTAGTGTCTATGTGTTTAGTTCTTTCGTGATGAACATGATTCTTTGCTAGGGCTATAGCACTTTGTGAATCGCAGTGAATCTTAACACTTTCTTGTTCAAACCCCAACTCTCCACATAATCTTCTTAACCATATAGCTTCTTTCGCGGCTGCAGTAAGAGCCATGTACTCTGCTTCAGTCGTTGAAAGAGCTACCACGTCTTGTAGACTTGATTTCCAGCTAACCGTGTTTCCCCAAACTTGAAACACGAATCCTGTAACTGATCTTCTTCGGTCAAGGTCAGTAGCATAATCCGAGTCACAGAATCCTTGAATACTAAACTCTGAGTGCTTAGTAAACGTTAGACACCTTCTTTTAGCACCCTTAAGATATCGTAAAACCCATTTTGCTGCTAGCCAATGCTCTCTTCCTGGTTCTGACATGAAGCGGCTAATGAGTCCAACTGCATAGCCTAAGTCAGGTCTTGAACCGACCATGGCGTACATTATACTTCCAACCGCGCTTGCATACGGTATGTCTGCCATGAAGCTTCCTTCTTCTTCCTTTTGATCTTTCGTAAGACTCTTCAGTTTAAATTGAGTTGAGGTAGGCGTATTCACAGCCTTGGCTTCAGTCATATTGAATGATTTCAGAACCTTCTCTAAGTAGTTCTCTTGAGACAGTTTTAAAATTCCCTTCTTTCTGTCTCTTATGATATCCATTCCTAATATTCTTGAAGCTTTTCCCAAATCTTTCATCTCAAACTCTTTGCTTAAACTCTCTTTGACGCTTCTGATTTCTTGTTTATCTCCCGAAGCTATGAGCATGTCGTCGACGTATAGAAGTAAGTACACGGCTTGTTCTGTGTTCACGTTTCTCATGTAAACACATGGATCTTCCTTGCTTCTTACAAACCGCTGGCTCTTCATGAAACAATCAAACTTGAGATTCCATTGTCTTGGAGATTGTTTCAATCCATACAAAGACTTCTTTAGTAAACAGACTTTATTTTCATCTCCTTTCTTTATGAATCCTTCTGGCTGATTCATTAAGATTCTTTCTTCCAAATCTCCATGAAGAAAAGCTGTTTTAACGTCCATCTGCTCCAGCTCATAATCTTTATTAACCACGAGAGATAACATCAATCTGATCGACACATGCTTCACTACAGGTGAAAACACTTCATTGTAGTCGATCCCCTCCTTTTGAGAAAATCCCTGCGCCACCAATCTCCCTTTATACCTCGGTTCTTCAACTCCGGGTATTCCAGGCTTTAACTTGAAGATCCATTTGCTGCCTATAACTTTTGCATTCTCGGGTTTTTCAATCAGTATCCATGTGCCAGCTCTTTGAAGAGAGTCCATCTCATCTCCGGCAGCGTTCTTCCAAAACTTGCTTTTCTTGCTTATCATAGCTTCTTTAAATGACTTTGGCTCGTCGATTTCTATCTCTTCAGATGCGGCTAACGCATAAGCTGCGAAATCAGTATCTTCATACCTAGAAGGAGGTCTGATTTGTCTTCGCACTCTGTCTCGTGCGAGCATATATCCTTCGATTTCGGTTTCTGCGTTTTCATCTATTTCTTCAGAACTGGTTTCTTCTGAATTTTCTGATTCTTCAGTTTCAGAAGCTCCACCTTGAACAGGTGACTTCTCTACATCTGTGGAACTAGGCCCTTCGATTAGAGGTTCTCTGAAAGTAACTCTTCTGATCCCTTTCTTACTTTCTTCCTGTTCCTTTTTAGTTTCCGAGTGTTTAGGCAAATCTTCTTCATTAAACACCACGTTCCTACTTGTAACGCATTTGCCTTCCTCGGGTAACCAAACACGGTATCCTTTAACTCCAAATGGATATCCCATGAAGATGCCTTTTAACGCTCTTGGACTTGTTTTCTCTTGGATCGTGTGGACATACGCTGAGCAACCAAATCGCCTCAGATGGTTCAACTCAGGTTTCTTTCCTGTCCACATCTCTTCAGGAAGTCTGTAGTCTATGGCTGAGCTAGGGGATCGATTTATAATGTAGACAGCCGTTGATGCAGCTTCTGCCCAGAAGTCTTGACCCAATCCTGCTTCTGCGAGCATACACCTAACTTTTTCCATGATCGTCCTATTCATCCTTTCAGACACACCGTTTTGTTGCGGTGTGTAAGGACAAGTCTTGTGCCTTTTGATACCTGAGTCTTTGCAAAATTTGTCAAACTGTTTATTGCAAAACTCTAATCCATTATCCGTTCTAAGACACTTGATTTTCTTCCCGATCTGATTTTCCACGGCTTCCTTCCATTCTTTAAACTTGCTAAACGCCTCATCTTTGGATTTTAGGAAGTAAATCCAAACCTTATGAGAATAGTCATCTATGAAGCTTATAAAATACTTGCACCCTCCTAGACTATCCGGAGTAGACGGTGCACCCCATAAATCAGAGTGTATGTATTCCAAGACCTCTTTCGAAGTGTGCTTGGCCGCAGAGAAGCTTTGCTTGTGAGATTTTCCCAGAACGCAAGTCTCACAGAACTCCAATTTATCTACTTCTTTGTTAGACAAGTATCCTTCCTTTACAAGCACATTTAAGTTCTTTAAACTCATGTGCCCTAGCCGGGAGTGCCAAATCTTCGTCATGTCCACGTCCGCTCGTGTCACATTAGCCTCCTCTTTCATAACTGTTCCTTGCAAGTAATACAATCCTTCATGGTACTTACCGGATAAAATCTCTTTCCCATCTTTGAAGAAACGTATCATGAAGTTTTCTCCTTCGTATTTGCAACCTGCTCGTTCTAGCATCCCGTAGGATATTAGATTCCTGCTCATATTAGGCATATATCTTACATCTGTAAGAATAACCACGGTTCCGTCGGGTCTCACGATCCTTATCTTGCCAATCCCTTTGACGTCACAGTGAGTGTTGTTTGCCATCAAAACTTTGCCTCCTTGAAATTCGACTAGGTCAAATAGAACGTCTTTGTTGGGTGTCATATGGAAAGAACAACCAGAATCCATGACCCATTCTGAACCGGCATCGTGTGTACTAACTGTTAGTACAAATGGCTGCTTAGGCTCTTCAGCTACATTTGCAGCTCTATGCGTTTTCTTTTCAGGACATTCCCGCTTCCAATGTCCTTCCTTCCCGCATGTCCAGCATCCTTTGTTGTTCTTATCGTATCTAGGCTTTGATTTAGATCTCCCATGCCTGCTTTTAGATCTGCCTTTACCGTTTCGGTTTCCTCCTTTATTAGATGATCTTCCCCTGTCTTCCACGTATAGTCCTTCATCTTGTGATTTTGAAAGCTTTCCACTTTCAAGTAACTCTCGTTCCTTTGACCTTGCGGCACCTGTTACTTCATTGATCTTGAGAGTATCTCTGCCATATTTGAGAGTTTCCTTAAGATGATCATACATACGCGGCATTGAGTTTAGTAACAGGATAGCTTGAACTTCTTCTGAGACATCCACGTTCAAGTTACTTAGGTCTGCTACTAACTTTAGAAAATCATCAACGTTTGCATCTATGTCCTTAGAATCATTCATCTTGAACGTGTAGAACTTATGTTGTAAGTATATACGATTCGGCAAAGAGGTTTCTGTGTACAGCGTGTTTAATGCGGTCCACATTGCAGCAGCGGTTTCACAATGGCTGATCTTCCGTAGAACTTGGTTACCTACGTTGACGATGATGAGGTCTTTGGCCTTCTCTGACTTTTCAAGTTTAACGGGATCAATCTTTGAGCTTGATTCCGTAGTCCCATCTCCTGTGACTTTCGTATCTCCTTCTGCTTCCTCTTTTGGTGGATCCAACAGAAGGGTCTCATCAGTTAGAATGTCCTTTAGCCCTAGGACTCCAAAGTGAGCAATCATACGAACTTTCCACAGCGAGAAATCTCCGGTTCCTTCGAACCTATCAATTTCGATCCTAGTTTTCCCCATCCCTTAAGCACCTGCAATCTAACCTGGATTGTTCTGATACCACTTGTTAGGAATTCAATCCAACTTGTGCTTTGGAATAACTTTATGAATCAAACGTATTCTTTATTCAATATCTTAAAGAAGTTTCACAATAACAATAATAGAGATCACAAGTGTGATAACCAAACTAAGAACTCTAAGAACTTATTTGCTATGCTCTTGATCTCTCTCTATGCCTTTGTTATTTGCTTTGTATCGGATAATTGTAACCTTTACCTATGGCCTTCTTATATACTGGATCACGTATTCCTTGTCCTCTGTAGCTTTGTATATTTTCCTATTGTCATTGGGAAAACATTGACCGACATTCTTGATAAAAGGAAACTAACGTTCCTTTGGTTTTGTGCAGGTTTCATTGCTGGGCTGGGAAAGGGCTTGAAGTATTAAAGTTGAGGCCCACTTTACACAAAGCAATACATTATTCACTCAAATCAATCTGAAAAAATAATGAAAGACTTTTGAGTTTTTTTTTTCCTACTATATTACCTCGTCGAAGAAGAGAGCGTAGTCTTGAAGTGCTGAATAAGAAAGATGAGAAGTCAAAGAGAGAGATTGTCTCATGTCAGAGATGGTATCAGACAGAGTTTGTCCCGAGTCAACTCGGCTGTGACTCGGTCCTTTGGTCAAAGCTTCTAAAACCTCCACCAAGTGCGATGACGGCCAAGACAGTGAAGAATCCTGAATCACTAGCGGCAAGTAGGCTAAAATCGTCTCAAGATCTTCCCTTCTCTCCATTGCTCTGTTTTCTTGATTCTTGAGAGGGTGAAGTTGCAGGTTTCTCTCAGAAAGATGAGGCCACAACATAAATATATAAAAGTCTCTACAGCTCACCAGCATGATTAACTAAACAAACACTTTTGACAAAAGTATTAATTAGTTTATTATATCCTTCCTTGCGGATCAAGATATGTGAAAAAAAAATACATATAAATTTCAGCACCCTGATGAATTAGTCAATGACAATAACAAGCCTGGCATTCCAATTAAAAATCATAGAAGATTTTTTTTTTGATTATTCACAAAAATTTAAATGCAAGAGAAACCATAGAACATACACATATCACTGATACCGAGGGATGTCTGCATACTCAGAATGTACATGGCAAGAGCCTGTCCTGAGTTAACCATCGACTCATTGTTTGAAAAGGGGGCCAAACAACTTTGTTCCCTTTTGCGTACCCTTCGAAATTAATTATCATCGAGAATGAGTGGATCGTGACAGATGCAAGAGAAATGATTGCTGTAAGACTACAACATAAGTATAACTAGTCTACTACAAAAATCAAACCACTTGAGACTCAATCAACAAGTCAAAAAGCTAATTGTTGGGGGTGGATTTACATCCTAACTCAAGGTCCATTAGACAATAAACTAGACCCATTTTACTATGAAGCCCTAGCTTCTTCTTTGTATAAATAGAGATACAACTCTCTTTATCAAAGGATCTCTTCTTCTCCATTTTAGATCTAGAACACATCCTATAAGGATTTTATGCATTCTTTGATTCACTTTACACTAGAAATCATTCTTGTAATGTAATCTTTGATTAATAAAGTCCCTTGATGTTCTTTTTCTCATTTGATTCTTTTAAGATTTCTCCTAAACCTCAAGAATCTAATTCTCATTCTTAGATTCTTTTATTGTATTGATTCAACCAAAACCACCAGCATAAACACCATTTTTGGATCAAAAACACTAATAATATAGTATGGTCACTATGTTGTTAAGAAGGCTTAAACAAAAGAAGACAGCATGAGCCACACCATGACCTAATGTCCTAAACCACCAGCTGCAAGCAAATGACTTGAATAGTCTTAAATCATGTCAAAGAGTAAGAAATGGGATGCCTGATGGGTTCTCTAAGTTCCACAACCATAAATATGATTTGACAAGCTTTAAGACCAAGGCAAACATCTAAATACTATTCTTGATCGAGATACTGTTAAAGCCCCCATTTGTATCGATCATATTTTCTTTTTATCTGACAGAAAAAATCCACAACTCTGTTGTCCTACCTGATAATATAGACTAACACAAAAGCAGTAAATAACCTTATGAAATTTAACTTGGAACTTCGATAAATATACAGGAATTGCGTAACTAGGGCAATCCACAGCTTCCTAGTGAGAGACAGTCGAGGTCTTGAGACTCGGAAATGAATACAAGGCATCATCAAGCCTCCTTCAGTATAGTAACAACACAATTTTCAAAGCAAGCTATACAGCCAACCCCACTTTCATACATGTAAACCACAAGATCAGATTAACAAAGGACAACAAGACAGATAGATTCCAATTACGATGTGCCAGTGTACATACCTGAGTCCAGTATCAAAAGTAAAACAATTTGTAGCTCTAATCAGAAAGTGTAATTAATTAGGGTAAGAGGTAGAAAAGAGTTTCAAAAACATAATAACAATCATTGCTACATAGTGCATGAACCACTGAAACAAGAGGTAGATGGTACCATTGTATCTAGAAAAGATGAAAAACCATGGTAGACAACTGAGAATATTCATTCCGAGAACTGAAAACCTTATAACAAAAACACAAAAGCAGTAGAAAGATAAAGGCTCTAGAACTAAGACCACATGATATACAAGACAAGAACTTAAGAGCCAGCATCCACTACAAAGTCCTAAAACAGTTCCATAAGCTTCACGTCCTCGGCATGGTTCAGAAATATGCGAATTCTAAAAGCATGATCAAACGCTCCCATTCCTTGGATTTAAACTCTTGTTATAGCATCCTTGACGAATTTGTAGAAGTAGACATAGAAAGGGTCAGATGGAAAGAGCGGTGAAATAACAAATTCATCTGTAGCAGTCACTCCAACAAAGCCTAAGTACTCCCCTGCAGCTGCCTCCTTCCACATAGGAGGTAAATTGAAAATACGTTTGGACCATTCATGTTTTTCAGGGTCTTCTAGAATACACATCTCTAAACTTGTACTTGTTCCACTAAGAAAAGTAAAATGGTCGCAGAACACCTTACTGAAGCCAATTTACCATACTTTCCACTTTCCATGAGGGTAACAAAGCTGTACTTTTCAGATCTGACATCAAAGCAAACTAGCATATCAACAAGATTGGAAACCCTAGCAATATAATACAAAATACCATTGATGCATTCAATTCCCGTTTCCTCTTAATGTGAGAATCTGATGCTCCTCACCTAAATAATCTTGCTAGGTCACTGCCAACACTTTGTGTTGTTTCTCAACAGGATCATACCCTAAAAAGCTTCTCAACCCAGTTCTCTTCCTTAGTGAAGGATTGTCTCGTGCTAGGGTTACATATCACGACACAACCTCTCTGGTTTTCCTTCCCTTCGTCAGAAGTAAGTAGTGAGCTGCGTCTGGTTTGAGCATCCTCTGAGACCTTGTGCCGCCTTAAATTCATGGCTCGAGGGAGGACACTTGCTTCTTCAATCGTATGATTAATTAACCCATCCGACTGTAAATATATATATGAAAGGTACACTTTCTGCCGTTTTGGTTTTATTGAAACGACACACATGATATCAGTTTGCGTGTCGTTTGTACATGACAAAACGGTGCAGCGTTTTTGACTTCATAATCTGAGTTTTTTTAGTTTGGCTTTGAAAATGCTCATACAGTTTTTTTTTTTTAAATGTCATATAAGATGTGAATTGTGTAGAGATTATGGAAATATCTGTAAGATGTGTAATCCTCATAAAGTATATTACGAATTTCGTGTTAATTTTTGGTATAGGGTAACATTGATTGGCTTTACTCTTCTCAGATGGGTCAATATAATAAGGCACGCATTTATTCAGTCACAACCATTGTGTATTTCATTAATCCAACACAACCATTGTATAAACTGGTCTTATCCCATGTGTTATGTACTGGATCGATATACTGTCATGAACTTTTTTTCTTTCCTGTCCCCTTATTTCTGAGAATGTTGATAAGCGTATATTATGGTGTGTATCTCTCAAATATATCAGCTTGATTCTGTGTCTTTCGACTGAGCATTCAATCCTCTTGTTCAACTTAGATCTAACTACTTTTGAAAAGATCTGGCACACCGATTGCTTCTTTCTCTACATGCTTATCCAATTACAAAAGGAAATATTATCCAAGCAATTCAGTGTAGTAAATAAATAATACTTAGTGGATAAACAGACAGAAAATTGGGATTAACACAGTTCAGAAAAGAAAATGTAACTTGTACTTAAATGGTAGCATTATAAGCCAAGCCTCTCTGACGAATACCTTTCGTGTCTTATACGATTTATAAGGTGTTTCTATTTTCTTTTCAAACAAGTAATTACTTTTTTTTTCTCTACTTACTCTAGTCATTATCTATATTTCAGATTAACTTCACTAAATAAAAATAATAGAGTATTTGTCAAATAAGTAAGTATACTAATACAACGCCACCCAAATTAATATGATTGGTTCTCCAAGGATCTCTTGAGATTAGTTTAATTATGATAAAATTTATATATTTGTTAGCGATAATTACAACTAATCGTTTGGCAAAGATGCAACTTCTAATAGAATTGAGATTGTCTTCCTAAACAAATAGGACAAAGGAAACTATAGTTTATATGAGTCCGCTTAGGAAAAGGTCTTCTTTAGTCTTATATCAAAATCTTTATATAAGCAATGCTACTCATCCCTCTATCAGCCTCCATACTCCTATCTTCTTATTGTTATTAATTATCTCAGAGAGATTGCCAAAAGAGAATCCTACTTTAGTTTTCGATGAAGATGGTGACAGATGCTGATGATGATCAACGCTCCGAAGAAGAAGCAGAAGAAGAAGAAGAACCCATCAGAGCTGAGCCTCTTAGGGAAGTTAAGCCTTCGGTCAGAGGAAAAAAGCCGGTCAAACCAGAGAGAGGGGTTACACCGGAATGGCTGGTTAATCTGATGATAACAGAAAAGGGTGTGGACGCGAAGCTGGTGATTGCTAAGATGATTCAGAAGACTGATGTCAACGCAAACCAAGGACGTCTCTTGATTCCTTTTAAGCAGATAGTGGAGATGGACTTCTTGAACGAGGAAGAGTTGCACCTCATAGATGAACATCAAAGAGATAATAGTAGTAACAAAGGTGTTGCTGTGATCGTGGTTGCATCCGATGGTGGAAAATGGAATGCTAAACTAAGGAGATGGAATATGACCTGTCCCAATTACGCCTTGTGTTCTGGATGGAACAACGTCGTCCGCGGTGCCAAGCTCAACGACAAGGTAAGGGAGATTTTTAGACTATGGTCATTCCACTCCCAAGATGGGACGAAGCTCTATTTTGCCTTCTATCATAGAGAGTTATCTCTATGTGAAGTGGCACTCAGGCGACTTCCTAAATTTCCAACGAGAAGTAGAACTCCTCGATTTTGTGTTCCATCTTCTCCACCAAGAGTTTCCGAGGTTTTCGACCTAAATATGCCATTGGTTGAAGAGATGGATCCTCTCGAAGCTGAACAAGAGAGGCATGATAGGAGGACTCCACTTGAATCAGTCATAGAGACGATGACGACGACGACGGTGGACCTCGATCGGCTGGGGCCGTCCGTGGACCTAAATATACCATTGGTTCCAGTGCGCACCGAGATGGCTTCTCTTGAAGATGTTCAAGAGACGTCACAGGAATCACCCAGAGAGACGACGAGGGTGGACCTCGAGCTCCGGCTGTGGTTTCAATGAGAGATTCCTGGGAAAGACGGCTATGCTATATATGTGACTTAACCTTTGTTTATTCTGGACCCTAGCTCTCTATTGCCGTGTCACCCAAGTAGTTTCTTTTTTTAGGCTTTCAAATGATTTTTTTTTTTTTTTTGAGTTTTTGGTTTTTTGGTGTTTTGATTTTTTGGTTTTGTCCATTACTATAGAGTGGCCGTTATAAGAGATTCCTTGGAAAACAGCTCTGCTATGTGACTTCATCTTTGTTTATTCTTTGACCCTAGCTCTCTTTTGCCGTGACACCCAAGTAGTTTCTTTCTTTAGGCTTTCAAATGATTTTTTTTGTCCATTACTCGAGTGTTGTAGCTACCTTGATATATGAATGTGTAATAATAATATGTAATTATAAAACAAACTGACATTTCAAACTGGTGTGATTATTGTATTCTTTTAGTAAACGTTTTACGAGAAAAGATCAGAATAAAACCAACTAATTACACAAGGAAAGATAACCCAAGAAAATTCAATGTAGCCAAGACACAACACCTAAAGGGTAACAAACAAAAGATGTCAGAAACAGATAGAGAAGAAGCTTTGACTCAATTAGTAGCAGAGAGTGAGGCTATGAGCCACGAGAAGCCAAGCCTTGTTCTTCTGCTAAACCTCTCTGCAAAAGATTCTTTTGGTGAGCTTTTCCCAGATTTACCTTAATTTAAAATATAAAAAAATGGTCTCTAAACTCCAGCGGGTCACTCATCTACTTTGGGTTCTCTTCGTTCTTGAAAACAGATATTTTACCAATAGACAAACCGCAGGAAACAATCAAGAACATGTTTAAGGGGGAGTCAAGACCGCTCATGCCGAGGAAGAGCAACAATATCAAATGTGGATGCGCAAATGATAAGATTTTTATTATATACCGTACTCTGCATACAAATCTTTCTCATCAAACTGTTGTCAGATTAATTACTGAAATAGAAAATTCCATATAATGGGATTATTGACGCAGAATGTTGACGCTGCCGCTGCCGCCGGTACCTGCGGCAACCAAACGAACAGCCCTTATGTTACATTGTTTCCCCAACCGCTGTAGCTTCTTTCTTAAATCTTCGACTTTCTCACTGGCTTTACCTCTGTTTATTATCAGATCATCGAGCCAACAGTTTACTGCTTAAAAGCTGACAAGAAGAGACTCTTTTCCATTTGCTTCTTCCTTCTTCACAAAGAAGGACCCTTTTCTTCAGTGAGTTCTCCAAATATTTAAAGAACCATTGACTTGAAACTCGGAGTAACTCCTCCGCTAAACTCAGCGACTCTTTTAACACCCGTGAATAAAAAATGCTAGCCAATGAATAAAAAAATATATGTTTTACTACAGCAAAAGTTTACCTGATAAGCCTAACTGTTAGGAAAAGTTTACAAGTCAAAGCGAGAGATCACATACATACGTAAACAAAATTATCATAGTTGATGACTGAAAGGTCTTTTGCACCTCTAATGCAAACTGGAAACAAACAAAAGAAACCGCAGGCAAGAAGTAAGGGAAGTGATAATCCATAGATGGAGACATACTCTACATCTTCATATAAGACCAGGTCACTACTCTTACAAATACATATTGCAATAGCCTCTAACCTAAAAAGAATATAATCAGGAAGTTGCCATCAATAATGAAAAAAGACGAAGAACCAGAACGAACACAGAACTTCGAATAGAATATGAAGATAGCTGATATGTGTTGGGGATCTAACAAGCCGAGACCTGTTTTGATTTTGAAAGTGCTAATAAAGATGGAAACTGAAGGAGTAACCCTGCTATCGCCGGAATAATTCCAACGAACCATCTCTTTGATTCTTCCCATGAATCAGCTGCAAGAATAAAAAAAGCTTTCATTCCATTTGTTCAATGCCGCCATCGCAATAAAAAAATTTGATTTACATGGAAACAAAATCACAACGAGGGTAAACTGATGAAGAAAGGGATCGACTCATTTCCGTAAATGAATACAAGACATCCTTAGCCTCCTTCAGTATAGTAGTAACAACACAAATCATATGTTTCAAAAATAAAGCAAACTAATCTCACTTTCATACATGTATTGGCCCGTAAACCACAAGATCAGATTAACAAAGGACAACAAGGCAGACAGATTCCAATTACAATGTGCCAAAGTACGTACCTAAGTCCAATATAAAAAATGTGAAGCAATTTGTAGCTATAGTCAGGAAGTAGATTAGAGGATCACCAAATAACATGGCGTGACTGGTAGATGAGAGTTTGAAGAACATAATTTAGAACAATCATTGCTCCATAACGACTGAAACAAGATGATGGATGGTATGTTTCTAGAAAAGATGAACATCATGGTAGACAACTGAGAATATTCATTCGGATAACTGAAAACGTTATCACAAACACACAAAAACAGAGTAAAGATAAGTGCTCTAATTAAGACAACATGATCCTCAAGATGAGAAATGAAGAGCCAGCCAGCTTTCGGTTAAACAATCCTAAAACAATTACATAAGCTCCACGTCCTCTACATGCTTCACTAAGATGCGAACACCGTAACACCTATCATACGCTTCCATTCCTTGGATTTCAACTCTTGTTAAATTGTAATAGTAAACATGGAAAGGGTGAAATGGATGGAAGGGAGACATAACAAATTCATTTGTAGCCGTCACTCCAACAAAATGTATGATCTTCTCTCCAACTACATCATTCCACCTACGAGGTAATTTGTAAATATGGTTGAACCATTCATGTTTTCCGAGAGGTGTGGAGAAAAATAGCACTGCCTTGTCATCATCTTTGCGGCAAGCGAAATATAGCAGAGGCCGAGCTAAAGATTTGGTGAAGAACAACTCCGTGAAATCGGGACGGCGGAGTACGGAGGCCCACCGCTTCGAGACACACATGGCATAATCGGAACGGCGGAGTACGGAGGTACTCTTTGCGTCGTTTGGTTTGATCGAAACAACACACATGGCATAATGTTAGTTTGCGTGTCGTTTGTCCAGTAAAAACGGCGCATCGTTCTTGACTTATCAAAATGTGAGCGATTCTTTAAAGTTTTGTTATTTTTTTCACCAATTCGAGAGAAACTGAAATTGTTGGATATAAATTTAAAAATTACAAAGAAACATGAGAGTTTGAATTATCTTGCAATCTCTGAAAAATTCTCACACGGAATTGTCATTGAATTAGTGTCTCGAACGAATGAAATTGTGTTTAAAATCTAAAATAATAATTTTCAAAATATTTTATTTTATAAAATGTACTACTCTTTAAAAGTAATTTAGTTTTTTTTGTTCTTTAATAAAACATTTTGGTTTTTTTCTTCCTTATGTGCTATTTTGGTCATACAAATTTGTTTAATGAGTTTTGGGAGATTTGTCCAACAATTTTCTTAAAATTCATTTTAAGTGGATCATAATGGTTTAAATCAGTTAAAATCAATTTAAACTAATCTAATTCAACCTAAATTAATACAAATGATTAAATCAATTAACAATATTAATATAAATTTATAATTTTTCTGATTTCATTTTATATATTTTTTATAGTTAAAAAATAATATATATATGATATAAATATATAATACATGATTAAAAAGTAATAAAAAATAATAATAATAATAATTTATTAATGCATAATCTTTGTCTATTAACAAGTACATGATTCATATTTTCTAAATGATAGAATAAAATTACTTTTCATTAAAATGATTATTTTGATTATCATTTTATTAAATAACTCGAAACAGATAATATATATGATTTAACTATGAAACACACATTTATATTAAATTAAAAATGTTAAAGAATCTCAAAGTTCTGCAACTATGAAATTAAATAAATCCAAATTTAACATTAAATTCTAACAAATGAAATAGTCCTGATGGATTGTGTTACATTGTTTCTCCAATGGCAGATTCTATATGTCTAAGTAGAAACCGTTGCAGCTTCTTTCTTAAATCTTCGACTTTCTCACTGACTTCACCTCTGTTTGAGATCAGATCATCAAGCCAACAGTTTACTGCTTTAAGGTGGCCTACCAGTGACTCTTTCCCATTCGCTTCTTCCTTCTTCACTAAGAACGACCCTTTCTTTAGAGAGTTCTCCAAATACTTCAAGAACCATTGGCTTGAAACTCGAAGTAGCTCGTCAGCTAAACTCAACGACTCTTTTAACCTGTTTTTACCTTCTAAGTTGCTTCTTTCAGAAGAAACAGAACGATGTTTCGTTGAAGTAAGTTTAACACCCTTGTAAGATTGGTTTCTTGGACTTGTAGTCTCCTTGGGATTTAGTTTCTCAGAGGAGTTATGAATAACAATGTAGTGATGTTGGTCTCTGGGAGAAGCAGCTTCATCTTGCTTTCCAGGCTCTTTGAATAAATTGAACTGGGAAAAACCGGTCACTACCGCGTCTTGAACCCAAGCTGCTGCATTCTTCATAGCTGCTGATCTACAAGAACCGTTGTTTCTGTTCTGAGTAAGCAACAGATGGATTGCTTTGCATGTGTTCAGTGTACTGTGGTAGATGTCCAAGAACCGTCGCACAACTTGTCCCGCTGATAAATGTTTAGAAGAGTCACATAGTTCAGCGAAGGACCTGGAGAGGAAAAGCTAGATTAGTATGAAACTAAAAGAAGCCTGTTAGTGTAGAGAAAAACATACTGTAAACTGAGCAGAACAGACTCCATGGTAGATGCTTCCTCTAGTGCTTTTACTGCGGCCTTTACTGCTACTTGTCTATTTGTTGAAACTTCCTAAAATAAGAGAATGAAGAAACACATGACTACTGATTCTCAGAGTCGCTAATAAGTTTGATTAACAAACCGTACCTTTCCAAGAACTTGAATGGTTTTGGGGAGTCCGGTCCATGAGATTCTCTGGTCAGACCAAGTCCTGTGACTTGAAGGCAGCTTATAATACGCAACTGTAGGAGTCACTGCCTTTGACAACGGCTTGATACCATCTTTTGGAGACTTGACTATGGATATAGGTGATGCAGGCTTAACCACATTTCTATTTCTTAAGGTAGGGGTTTCACAGTTAAGGTGCTTTGATGGAGACTCATTCTTTGGCAGATTCTTATCACTCAAGACCTGCAAAAAAATCATCAGAATCTAAGTAAGAAAGATTGTAAATAGTGAAGACAATATCTAAAATAAGTAACGTTTAAGGTCTGTCAATTCTAGGGTTGTTGGTTTCACTCATATGTATCAATCTCTCAGACCATAGTAGTAACTTAAAGAACAAGAAACCAAGAAAGATTGTGAACTTTGAAGACAATATTAAGTTGCTGCATATCTAAAAGAAGATATCTCAGAACTAAGGTGTTTGGTTTCACTCACATGTATCAAATCTCAGACCATTGATAGTAACTTAATGAACAAGAAACAGAGGAAGAAGATGAAAAATGTTACCAATTTGGGTTTGAGACGTGGGGAAGAAGAAAGAAGCAATGCTGCGTCACGGCGGCGAGTCACCGGAGGACTAGTATGATCCCAACAGCTCCGTCTCGCGGAGTCCAAGCTCAACCTCCTCGTGTCACCACCAAGATTCCTCTTCTTCTTGGTCGTATCAACCGAGACCGGAGTAAAATCAAGAAGCAGGTCGCTAGAGACGAGATCGCTAGGGTTTCCAACGCACGTCCGCCGCTTCGAGACCGGCTTAAGCCCACGAACGACGGGAACAGGACAACCTTTCTCCACGTGGAAACCGCCGCGGACGTAAACAAACTGCCCTAGCTGTATCTCGTCGGAGCGTATCAGATCGGCGTCGTCAGCGGCGGAAACGGCGACGTAAGCGGCGTGGAGAGAGTCGGAGACTTTGACGAAGAATCTTTCGCTACGCCATTGGTTGTCGGAGAGACAGGGGACGATCTCGATCACCTGGAGGAGCGGGAAACGGTGCGAAGACAACAACGGCGGAGAAGAAGAAGAAGAAATGACTTTTCCGGCGGCGAGTTCGAGGAGGTTGGAGAGAACTCCGGGAGTGAGGGAGGCCATTGTGTGTCGACGGGGAAAGGTAGCATCTTTTGGGAGAAGGAAGAAGAGAGTGGGGAATCTCAAGAGAGATGTCTCGGGGAGTGTGGAGAGTTTGTCGGTTACTATGGCGGGAAACAGACAGTTTTGTCAGAATGCTAAAAAGACTCTCTGTCTTGGAGATTTGGAAGGTTGCAGGAAGCTTTTGTTGGTAGCAGGTGTAAAGCACGAGGACGTATTTGATTAATAATAAATAATAATTGTTTTTATTTTGTTTCTTTTGAAAAATCCTAACTGCACACTGTGGATTTGGATGGAATTAGTTTTGCAGTAGTGATAGAACTGGGAAGTGGGAACTATTATTTGCAGTAGTGAAGGGTATCTGGCCCCCATTCATTCGGTTATACAGCAAACCATAGTGGTAGACTGTTTTGTAAATATGTTTTGGGTTAAGTACACTAGATAATAATCCGCGTGAGTTTTTATAATAATGTTTATTTATTAAATAGTTTTGATATTTTGCAATATTACAATTTTTATCGATTATAAAATGACGTATATAAATGTTGGTCTCTTAAATCTATCATTGTTGTTGAAGAATTAATGTATTACATATTATTTCAATTATTTTTAAGATTTCATATGCACAAAAAGAAATTAATTATTGTGGGTGATTCAAATCACCAAAACCAAATAGGCAACATCGATTGAATAATAACGAAAGGGGATTCGGTTTTCTACTCTCGTTTTGTTTACTATTGACTTCCCATAAGTGATTTCAGTTTTTACCTTTATAAAATTGTGCATTCGTTCTCGTCTTTGTTGCATTGATATGAGTCTAGTTTCTTTTTTTAACTTGGTCTATGAATTCAGTGAATTACATAAGTGTCAATTTAAAAGATGGACATCTGTAAAAATTAGTTCCACTCCAAATACATATAAGAATCAAAATTTTGAAGAAAATCACCGGCAAACTATATTAACAGGTTAGTGTTTATATCTAATATATCAAGCTATCATAGAATATAAGTGCAGACGCGAAATATAAATGTATGTCTAGTATATATTCACCAGTTTGGTCTAAAAATCATCTAATTCTAGAACAACAAAACAAATGACTTATTTTAATATATCAAGCTTTTGAGGTCTAGTTACTTAAGAGTATAGAGACAAAAAAAAATACTTTACCATTCTAGTATATGTAAATTATGTATAAACTAAGAACTTTTTGATTTATTAAATGATAAACCATAAAACTTATAATAAATAGTTCAAAACTCTCATTCTTACAATTATAATAGTTAGATAGGATATTAGGGAGAAACAATATTAGACGAATGATCAAATCTCTCATTCTTCGAAAAAACTCAAAAGGAGGTGATTAAAATCTTGTCATGATATTTCATTAAAAACTTTTTAGGAATAAAAATCAAGACTAAATTATATATATATATAGTGCTTCCAAAATTAAAAATCAGTTTGATTTGAAAAAGTGTGTTTCTCGGATTTTCAAGATGAAATAAGATATCAGAAACCACCAATTTAAAAGATAAATTTGTATACATAAAAGTATATACATTAGAGTAATCACATAAATTAAAACCAATATCTTTTGTTAATTTACAATCACGTTTTTGGTAAATAAATCAAAACAATCATTTTATTTACTTTATATGATATAAATTAAAATTTATTGATATTGACATAGATATATAGTATATTTTAATATAAATATTTATTACTGACACTTCCTACTCATATTATTTTTTAACATTTGTATATTTGCTGTAACAAAAATTTAAACCATTAATCACAAAAAATTTAATGTGAGATTTTTCAATACAAATTTCAAAATTAAAATATTAAGATCTCAATTATTTTTCACTGGAAATTTTAAAATCAACATATTTATATATTTGTATATGGTACATAATTTATTTCAAATGATATTAATAAATAAATAAATAAATATATATATATATATATATATATATATATATATATATATATATATATGAATATCTATTAATGAAACTTAATATTCATATGATTTATTAGAGTTGGGCATTTTATCCGATATCTGAACCCGT
The DNA here is from genome assembly GCF_020379485.1 of Brassica napus. Classification (NCBI taxonomy): domain Eukaryota; kingdom Viridiplantae; phylum Streptophyta; class Magnoliopsida; order Brassicales; family Brassicaceae; genus Brassica; species Brassica napus. Next base: position 6,980,036 of record NC_063438.1, read on the forward strand.
ATCTAAATCTGATCCGAAAATCCGAACCGAAGTAGCTAAATACAAAACGGTTATTGAATTCAAAGAGATTGGATATCCAAACCCAAACGGGTAATATCCGAACCCGGATGGGTAATATCCAAACCCGAATGATATCCGAAGATAACCAAAAATAAGTATACTTAACCCTGTATTTCTAGTTTACTCCTCTCATTTTATTCAAAATTATTTATATTAATAATGCACATTGCTCAAAATTAGATAATATACATATAATTATGGACAAAATCATTTGCTACTCACTTAAAATACATATCAAGCTCTTGTTTCTTTCATTAACAAAAGTTGCATCTAAAATTACAAAGCAACAACTAAATTAGTGGTTTTCTATTTTTAAAGTTTTATCTCCAAACCTATTAAAAGTTTAATCTTTTGAAAATTAGAAAACCAGTTAAGTTAAGAATATATTTTAAATACAAAAAAATTAAATAATGAATAAATTATTTAATTTTTCTTCAAAATTAATTTAGATATCCGAACCCGGCCCAAAATATCCGAACCCAAACATAAAATACCCGAACCGGAACCCGAAATGTAGAAATATCGAACATATTATATACCTTAATACTGAAATACCCAAATATCCTAAATACCCGATACGAATCCGAACGTGCATCTGAACACTTACCCCTACGATATATGATCATTTATATCTTGCTTGAACAAAAAAAAGTTAAAGCATTGATCACAATTTTTTTAATGTGGAACTTTTACCATTTTTGTAATTTATAGTCATTTATAAAAAATCAAAATATAACATATAAGAAAAATTTTAATTTTTTTTAATTATATCTTTAATGTGATTGTTTAATTTATTTTAATAATATAAAATTAAACAAAAAAGAGAGAGGATACAAAAATTGTTATCAAATATGTATTATTCATAATCATTAATTTTCATATATATGTTAACCATATTTAGGTAATTTTGTAACTTTTATTTAAGAAAAGAAAAAATATTCTTTGATACACTAATAATTAATTTGATTGTTAGTTTAATAAAAAGCATAATATAGGTTTTTATAGACCAACTTTTTTTTTTCTAAGAATTCTAAAAATCATCCTCGTGATAACACGTAGCTACAAAACACATGTTGTAATGCTCCATGATTAATATATAGGGGATTTGATGTGATAATAGGTTACTTTATTTTATTTTGCCAGCAATAATAGGTACTTTTCAAGGAGATTTTATACTAAGAGGTACTTTATGAGATTGTCATTATAAGCACCAACATACCGAGATATGTGAGATATCCCATATATATATTAAAAAGCATGCATTGACATTAATGCATTCACGCTACCTTCACCACATGGCGCTCTCACATTCAAAACTTATGCTGACGTGTCGTTTTAATAGAGCACCTTACAATTTTGTTTCTTATTTTAATTAAAAGCTATAACAAATGTTTTACATCGTCGATACTCTTATGTTTCACGTAAGTTTTTGAGCTTCCAAAATTTTGGAAAGTTATATCGAAGTGGAGGGTTATGAAAAGGTGTTCACGATGCATCACATCCTTACGCAGTTCTCTGGCCACACTCTCTTTGACAACAACAGTGCTTGTCATCTTCTTCCCAATGTTAAGCTTCTCTCTGGTCATCTCTACTATCTTGTCCCTAAAACAACGAAAAAGAAAAAGACCAAGAAGGTAACGTTTGCAGATCATGAGGTAAAAGAAGACGCAAGATTACTAGCTAAGAGAAGTTGTATGTAGCCGATCACACTGGTGAAAGAACCATCAACACTGATGGTGATGACAATAAGAATGTGAGTGTTATGAGAATGAAGATCGTTGTGAGTAAGCAAGAGTTAGAGAAGCTGCTCAAAGGATGGTCATTCCATGAAATGGTCTACCAAACTCTTGAGAAATAAACTTTGTTTTCTGATGATGTTAATCTTCAATGTAAGACCAAGAAAGTAACGTTTGTGGATCCTGAGGTGGAAGAAGACTCAAGATTACTAAGATAAGGTGTAGCCGATCATACTGGTGAAAGAACCAGCAACACTGATGGTGATGACAATAAGAATGTGAGCGTTATGAGAATGAAAATCGTTTTGAGTAAGCAAGAGTTAGAGAAGCTGCTCCAAGGAGAGTCGTTCCATGAAATGGTGTACCAGAATCTTGGGAAACAAACTTTGCTTTCTGATGATAATAATCTTCAATGTAATACAGGTTAGAGACCTATGTTAGATAGCATATATAGCTGAAAGCTGAATAATCCCACAAAGAATATAACAGATAGATCATAGATATATATATGAAAACAATCTTGAGTTTGTTCAAGGACAGTTGTTTTTGAGGTTTTGGTGTATATAAAAGCTTTGAAGCTATGTAATCAATGACCAATATATATATATTAATGATGACAAGTTTTTTCGGTATAATAAAGAAATATTATATTCTCGAGCTTTTCCTATTATTATGGTTATGGTTTTAACGCTAAGCTCTGTTATGGTTTAACGCTTTCATTCGGCATGATAAAAATCGTCTTTCAAAGTCAGAGATTTCCCTATTATTATGGTTAACACTTTTAAACCAAAATTCAAAATCGGTTTGTTATTATACCGAAGGAAACACTAAGCTCTGTTTTTGAAATCGATTTTGCTACCTTGAGTGATTGGCAAGGTTGATTGATGATAGGAGATTTGCATATATTTCAAAACTTTGGTTTATGGCAATATATACATCGATAGTGCTGAGCAAGGCACAAATATATGACATTAAATTGTTTAAGGTGATCAGTGTAACTTGCATTAGGTTTCTTAGACCTATATAAGACACATGTCTTCCATCTTTCTTACTCAAAACCTAAATGCAAAACCTAAGCATTCTTCTATAATGGCTGCGATAAGTTGATAATGACTCATATATCCTAAACCTCTACACATAAGTTGTGACCAATAAAAAGTCCAAAAAATCCAACTTAAAACCAAATCGATGTGCACATTAAATAGATCTAATATCTTCTTATTTTATAAATAACGAAATTAGTAATCTCATTCCGCACAAAGCGCGGGTTATCACCTAGCTGGATATAGTATAATGTAAAGAAAAGACCATTTATTAATGTGCCAATAACTATAATAATTTTTTTATCCAAACAAATAGAGAATGAAGCCATTACGGCATTTCCAACTCAATATATTTTTCACTATAAATTATATTTTAGAATAAAAGTGGTACAATGGTACTATATTTTTCACTCAATAATAGAGTAAAAAGTAGGTTTACTCTAGGGGTAGATGTTTGGGTACCCATTCGGGTTTGGTTCGGGTCTATTCGGGTTTCAGGTTTTTGGAGTCAAAAATTTCAGTCCCATTCGGATATTTTTAAATTTCGGTTCGGGTTCGGTTCAGATCTTTGGGGGTTCGGTTCCTGTTCGGAAAACCTATTTAAATTATTTTAAAAAAATTTAAATTCATTATATATTTTAAAATACTCAAAATCTATAAACAAATTAATATATTACATATAAATTTGAATAACACATGTCAAAATACCTAAACTTAACATATAAATTGGTTTAGTTTAAATATTTGGATAGAGAATAAATAAATATTTTAAGTATTTTTGGTATTTTGAGTATACTTTAACTATTTAAGACATTTACTTTTAATTATTTGTATATATTTTCAAGTATTTTGGATAAGTTAAAAGTATCAAATATATTTTGGATATTATTTAATATGCATTAAATCTAAAAAATAATTAATATATAGGTTTATAAATCTATTTTGGATACACTCGGGTACCCAAAATATTTTGGTTCGGATCGGGTTCGGTTTTAGTTCTTTAAATACCAAAATTTTAGACTCATTCGGATATTTATTCAATTTCGGTTCGGGTTCAGTACTATTTTTTTGGATCGGGTTCGGTTTGGTTTTTCGGATCCGGGTTTTTTGCCGATAACTTTTTTTTCTTCTTGTCATCACTCTATTTTCCACTCTAAAATAGAGTAACATTAGAACAACAACCAACTATATTATAGAATTATTCTATCTTAGAAAAAAAAATAGAATAAATCATTGGAATAGTCTTAAGGTCGTTCATATATACAAAGTACATACACACTCTACTCATCTTAAAATGTTTAACATAGGATGCAAACCAACCCAAATACTGTATATATGTACCCAATGTCCAACAAATTGATTGTCGAACAAATCTGTTCTTTTTAATTTTACTTCTTATCCACACACACCTTGAGTTTCATGACAATTGATGAATCTTGAAAGCAATGTACCAACAGAAAGAATTGTTCAAATATGGGGTTTCTGTCCTCGCTCAATCTAAAATATGGCCTTCCTCATACATCATAGCTGCCTCAATCCATTTAAAATCAACCAATAAATTTGATTTGTGTAGAAAGCAAAACCGAGTTGTTGAGATGCATTAATAGTACGTGGCCAAAGTAGTATGGGCAGTTTTTGTGGGCTAATACATGCAGTTAATGCATTTCTAACCTTCTTTCTCATTATCGTTGTCATCATTTTACATCATTTATGATTGTACATATGCATTTTAGTTTATTTATTGTATTTAGGTTGCATTTCACTTTTGCATACTCTTCGAATCCTTTTAAGTGTTCTTGGAGTTTATGAGAGAATGGATACTTGGAATGGAGGAGAAAGAAGAGCTAGGGAAGGGGTTATATATATATACAGAATCCAGAATACATATCTGAAAAATTGACTTGGGTGAAGCTCTTAACAATCAAAACTAATTCATGAAAGTAGTTTAAAATCATTTGGAAATATACCCCCAAAGTTATGACTGAATTAATGAACATATATCACCATTGCGAAAAATTCCGATAATCCAGCGCCCAGTGGTCATTTCCAGCGGGTGAGCGGTGACCAGGGACGGAGGCAGTGAAGGAGGTGTGGGGTCAGCTGACCCCACTACTTTTTTTAAAAATAATTTTTTTTTATTTAACAAAATTTGTATTGATCCCATTAAAAATAAAAATTTGACCCCACTAAAAATATAATTTCACAAATATAATCACAAAACATTAAAGATTGAAGATAATTTAAAATTATATAAAATAATAAGTTTATTTTATTTGTTAAACATTTGATTTATATTAATTTTAGCTTAAATTTCAATAAACACGTTTTTATATTAAGTGTTAGTTACATATTTCAATAAAACCCAAATTGTATTAGGTCCAATAACTAATATTAAAAAAAAATTTAAAATTAATGAGTGAATTTGAAAAAAGGGATTTGTACTTCTTTTCTGGACAACGCAAAAAAGAAAAACTCTCATGTTCTCCAAGCAATTTTTGGATAAGTTTTTTTTTGACCGAATAATTTTTAAAGTTTTCTATTTTTTTTGTTATACACTTTCCACTTTATTTTACCAAACTAAAAATGATTATGATTCAATGATTATGTAAATTTATCAGTTAACTAATGGATCAGTTTCTGAATCGGCAAAAAAATATCAACCAATGAAAATGGTCAAAAAATAGTATTAATACAATATCGCATCAGTAATGAGTTTCTAAAATTTTTATGATTTGTTTTATCAAAAGTATTTTAAATTATAGTAAATAATTATGATAAACAAGTTTTAAGATATGAATGATCGTGGAGTATATTTATAGTTTTTCCGTGATTATAAATTATATATTTGAAAAAAAAAAAATTGACCCCAGTACAAAAACTTTCTGGCTCCGCCACTGGCGGTGACCGTTGGATTCCTATAAAAGTCAATGTTTACATTTTGACAAACTTGACCCATGTTTTGACCTAATTTCTTCGATTAACATGTTTAGTTTGTATTCTCTATAAAACTAAGCTTTTTACTTTCTACTTGGGTTTTAAGATCTAAACAATATTCTTACATTTTGGATCAAGATTTTTCTCGTTCGTATGAATATGACAATTACTAGTGAAGGATTTCTCACCTCTATCTTTATGTTTATGTCTTATTTTTGTGTTTCATTTTGAGGATTAGTGAAATTTTTCTTAGAGATTTTAAGTTTTGTAGATTTAGCCATTTAGGGTTGTCTCTAAAATTGCAACTCTATACGCATTACGAAGGAAGGTATATATGTACTTTCTAGGTTTCCGACCCTTAATCAATATTCTCAATAGTCACGGTTGGACATAAGTCAAATTCAAAAACACACAAAACTTGAGTATAATTAAATTTTGTTCAAAAGAAAAGAAAAGAAAACAAATATTGATAACATGTCAAACTCATGGCGATGCTTGAAATAGGGGGCACAAATGAACTGTCCGATCAATATGGTCATTCACTTCTGTTTGTGTTGACACTCCAACTTGTTTATTGGGTCTCCTGTCAAACCAAACTTCTTATAAACTTGTGAAGTTGCTTTGATTCTACCTTTCATATTGATATCTCTCTCTCTAACCACTCTTCTTCCGTCATTTTCTTTTTGTATTGAAAATTTCAGACATAGTATAGGATTTAAAGTAATTTCTCTTCTCTTCATATACTTGTAACTCAGTGAATATATAATATATTACTTTCGAATTAAGTTTACAGTTATATTCAAATGATATCCATCGTGTTTTATTTAGGCATACTAGTAAGCAATCAGTCGAAAATTTGATGATGTAGCTAGATTACAGACTAAATATATGTGTCAAAATCGAAATCATTTCTTTATTTATTAATAAAGCAAACTAACCTCAAAACTCACCGACCTCATCTCTTGCAGTAGAAATCAGAGTAAAATGGACAAGCAATTTAATTTTAGAAGGAAAATAAATGGACCAACACCTACTCCTAGCTACTCCTCATATATAGTTGTCTCCTCATGAGAAATCGATTATCTTTCTGTATGATCAAACATGGGGAGTGAAGTAGTAAATCCGATCAAACCACGGTTTGATCTGAGCATGTCAAGACGAACCCGGAAACCATGGTCTTCAAGTCTCGTCAACGAGATGCAACATCAAGTCCTGTCCACGCAAAGCTCACAGCAAGAGAAAGAATTAGAGCAAGACGAAGACCGAGAGATTGATCGTAAGAGTTTGAACAATCTGATGAGAAGTGAGCAAGAATCAAATGGAGAAGCTAATGTTAGCAATAAGAACTCTCTAGGTCAACATTTCGGGGACGACGAAGCGATCAAGCAAACGATGCAAGTGGTGGTCAAGAAGCAAGGTGGGGAAAATGGTGTTAAATTCAAAGGTATGATGAGTCGATATGTTAAGGTCTTGAGCGGTCTGATGAAGGCCAAACGTGACCGCAAAACATCGGCCTTGCGGTTTAAGACATGATTCGAATATATATATACGTACGTTCGTGTGCCTTACACGTATATTTAGTTTAGAAATGTTTCGCGTACGTACGTATTATTGATGTGCATATATGTTGTTGGCATATTTGTTTTCACTTTTGAGAATGTCATCTTAGCACTATGTTCATCCGTACATGTACCTTTTGGTTTTGAATATCATTGCATGTTTTTTTCGTTTGCTAAGAGCACATGGGGTGGGGGGAAAGAGCATTAGTATAATTTAATTTAATAGTTAAATTTTATATAATTATAAAGAATAACCAACAACATAAATGACAGTGCAAAACAGTTTTCAGTTTTTTTTGTTGAATTTCTTGTATACAAAAATTTATCTCTCTTCGATTTGATCTTTTCAATTTCTTATTTTCAATTTATTTTATTATTTTGCAAAAAACTATTGAAAACTTTATGGTTGAAGATGGTCTAAGAGCAAGTCCATTGAAGGTTCAAAGGGGGGTCATGGGCTGAGTTTCATAGCATTTTTAATCCAAAAGAAAATGAAAAATGGGTCTTTATCTCTGAACCGGGCCGTTGGAGAGAGCCCGCATGAAACGAGTTCAAGCCACGTGGAGAAGAGTTATTGGCTGTTGAGACGCGCGTTGTCGACGGGGAAAGGAGAAGAAACGCGTGAATCTCCTCATTTCCTCCTCTCTCCAAAAAAGCTAGGGTTTGCGACTCGAGAGGCGATTGTTGTAGCGACGCCGACGATTCTTGTAGCGACGCCGATCCAGAGCAAAATTGTCCATCAAATCGACGCGTAGTGAGATCTCATCGACCTGAGGTAGGTTTTCGAGTTTGTGGCTTCGTCTGATTGTATCGATTTAGGGTTTTCTTTGTTAGGGTTGAATAGAGTCTGCGATCTTAAATCGATTAGGGGTTTTTTTTGTTAGGGTTTTCTTTCATAGGGTTCGATCCAATGTGCGATCTTAAATCGATTTGGGGGTTTCTTTGTTAGGGTTTTCTTTCTTACGGTTCAATAGAGTGCGATATGAAATCGTTTTGGGGGTTTCTTTGATAGGGTAGTAAAGCGTGTTTCTGGTGTGATATAGGGGTCGTTTGTATCATTCTGGTTTGATATAGGGGTCGTCTTACTTAATTGTTTTATCTTCCTCTTGCAGATGGATCCCGCAGAAGAAAGACGAAATTCAAAGAAGCAAAAGGATCACTGCGACATGTTAGGGTTTGTCGCGGATTCACAGTACGGGGTTCCAAGAAAGTGTGCTTGCGGCGGGAGAATCATTGACGAGGTTCGGGGGAAGGAAGACTACGACAGTCTTCCTGGAAAGCGTTTCTTCACATGCGTAAACTATGAGGTTAGTGTCTCTGCAATCATGTTCTTATAATATATGTAACTTGAAGTCTGTCTAATATTTCTTTTCTGTTGTGAACAAGGATGATGGGTTGCATTACCGTCATCCTTGGGTGGTTGCTGTCCAGGAAGAGATCAAAACGCTGAGCACGCGTCTGGATGAGGCAGAGGAGGTTGTGAAGGGGGTGTGGAAACTCAATAAACGGATTAAGGACCTAGAGGTAAGTGTACTTGTTACATTGTTTGTATCTCCTTGCTGTAGTTATCAACCTGCTCAAATATCTCCTTGCTGTAGTTATTTGTTACATTGTACTTGATGAGTCAGTAAGTTAAAACAAATCATCATTGTTGTTTCCATGTCCAGGAACAGGTTTCAACCCTCTCCGAGCAGGTTGATGATCTCACTGTCGAGGTGGGTACCCTTGAGAAGGTGTGTTTCGACTGATAATCAGAGGTACATATAAATATTTGCGTGAATTAATAAGTATAAGTAGTTAAAAGTTTGCGTGAATTAATATGTAGAACTTGCTAAATGTTTGCGTGAATTACTAAGTATAACTAGTTAGATGTTTGCGTGAAATATATAGTAGAACTACCTAGATGTTTGCCTGAAATATAAAGTAGAACTAGGTAAATGTTTGCGTGAATTAACTAGTAGTCTGGGTTGGTTGGTTCATCTGAATGTATGAATTTATTGTTCAACTAAACTGAACTGAACTAGTAGTCTGAGTTGGTTGGTTACTGTGATTGTATTAATAAGTTAGAACGAAAAGTACAGCGTAATTTACTCTGTGTTGGTTGGTTGGTTGCTCTAATTGTGATGAGTAGTTGATTGTATTAAGTGGTTGATTTGATGTGTAATGACTGCTCTCTGTGAAGTAGTTGTTCTATACTCGCTTTTATATTGAATGTTTTGCAGTTAGAGTTTAAATTTTCTCTCTTGTGGTAGCTTAAACTAGTTTAAATAGAGTACCCAAACCCCATTAACCTAAACCATCAACCTAAACCATAAGAAAAATGGATCCCTTTACCATAAACTCTCCCGGGTTTACTTCGCTCCTAGCTTCGCAGAGCAGTCCAGCAATGGACTGCGAGTTTGCTGAGGCAGTAGCCAACTCTCCCGGGATAGTGAAACCGGTCCTAAAGAGAAAGTGGACAACAAAAGAAGACCTAGTGCTCATCAGTGGGTGGCTGAACACGAGCAAGGATGCTATTGTCGGTAACGAGCAGAAGGGAGGATCCTTTTGGAAGAGAATTGAGCTCTACTTCAATTCAAGCCCTCAGCTCACTGGCTCAGTTCCTAGAGAGTGGAGTCAGTGTAAGCAGAGGTGGGGAAGGGTGAACGAGCAGGTGTGCAAGTTTGTGGGGAGTTATGAGGCGGCTTTGAAGGAGCAATCTAGTGGTCAAAATGAGAATGATGTCATGAAGGCTGCCCATGACATCTTCTTTAATGATTACCATGCGAAGTTCGCCATGGAACACTGTTGGAGGGAACTGAGATATGATCAGAAATGGAAGTCATACTCCAAGTCCAGAGATGCCGGGAAGGAGAAAAGGAAGGAGAACGAAGAGGTGATGCCTGAGGAGGAGGTTAGACCGGCGGGTGTAAAGGCTGCGAAAGCAAGCAAGCGCAAGCGGCACGGGAATGAGGCTGCTTTCGATCAAATAGAGAGCATCCTGGCTGCGAGAAAGAAAATATCCCAGCAGAAACTCCTAGATCGTCTCCTAGCCAAAAATGAGACTGATCTATCTCCAAATGAAATCAGTCTCAAAAACAAACTCGTTTCTGAACTGCTAGATTGAATTGGTTAACTACTTTTTTTTTTAAACTTTGTTGGTTAGTAGATTCTCTGTTTTACATTATTTAGTTGCATCAATATGATTGAATTGGTTAACTTTGTTGCTTAGTAGAATCTCTGTTTTACATTATTTACTTGGTAGAATCTCCAAGAGTTTTAAACTTTGTAGTTTGTTTTTTTTTTTTGCAGGTCACGGGATCATCATGTCTGGATCACGGGTTGCTTTGTCTGATGTTGCTTGGCTGTTGTTTCTTTTTCTCTACGGATGCAGTGTACTATTTTGTTAGTTTGTACACTGCTACTATGTTATGAATTCACGGGTTGTACTTTGTTTCTACACTACTCTCATGTCACGGGTTTTATGTAACAAACAAGCATATATTAATATGCTCTCTTCACGTATGTTTCTATATGAGAACTCAACTTCTTCTCATTGTTTCTCTGTCTGAAAAGAAAAATTTCATTGCTAAACTTAAACAGTTCCTATAGTATTTGAATCGCACTTGATCTACTACCAACGAAGAACACAAGAGCACTTGAACATTTCCTCTTCTATCTCATTTCGAAAGAGTAATCGGGTATATTTCACTACTTGTACATTACTTATTCACTAGAGTAATCGGGTATATTTATCTTTTTGTAGTTAAACATTGGCAATAAGTTACTAAAAACTGACATTTTAAAAATTGTAAAAATTTCATGAGTTTAAAATTTCACTAATCTATAGTTTAAAAATTAAAATTTCTTGAGTTTAAAACTGATATGAGTTTAAAACTGACATTTTAAAAATTCTAAAAATTTCATGAGTTTAAATCTGACATGAGTTTAAAACTGACATGAGTTTAAAATTGTAAAAATTACATGAGTTTAAAATTGTAAAAATTTCATGAGTTTAAAATTGTAAAAATTTCATGAATTTAAAATTGTAAAAGTTTCATGAGTTTAAAATTGAAAAAATTTCATGAGTTTAAAATTGTAAAAAATTCATGAGTTTAAAATTGTAAAAATTTAACCCATAGTTTACTTTAAAAATTGTCAAATTTAACCTATAGTTTATTTTAAAAATCCATAAGTTTTTGGATTTTGTAAGTAGAGTATGGTATTGTTTAAAACTCTATATAGTTTTTCGATTTTGTAAGTAGAGTATGGTATTGTTTAAAACTCTTAACATTTTAAAAATTAGGGAAAAATGTCAAGCTCCTCAAATGATGAAGTATATGAGGTATTTGAAGAAATGGTCGACGAACAAATTGATGATTTCATGGACTCCGTTATTGCCAACAACCCGAAGAGACGAGGGTATATCGAAAGAGATCGGGAACAAGGACACAATCAACTATGGCACGACTATTTTAGCGAAAATCCAACATACCCACCGGAAATGTTTAGGCGGCGTTTTCGAATGAACAAACCTTTGTTCCTTCGCATTGTCGAACGCCTAAATAATGAAGTTCCATACTTTCAGCAACGAAGAAATGGTCACGGAAGGTGCGGCCTATCTGCACTTCAAAAATGCACTTCAGCGATACGAATGTTGGCATATGGTAAAGCCGGAGATGCGAATGACGAATATCTCCGACTTGCGGCAAGTACTGCACTTTTATGTTTGGAAAATTTCACGGATGCGATAATACTATTGTTTGGAGGTGAGTATCTAAGAAGCCCTACACCAGAAGATCTTCAAAGACTACTTGACGCTGGAGAGGCACGCGGGTTTCCGGGTATGATAGGCAGCATCGATTGTATGCATTGGGAGTGGAAAAACTGCCCAACGGCTTGGAAAGGTCAGTACACACGTGGTTCAGGAAAGCCGACAATCGTCTTAGAAGCTGTGGCATCACAAGATCTTTGGATATGGCACTCATTTTTCGGATTACCAGGTACCCTCAACGATATCAATGTTCTTGATCGGTCACCAGTTTTTGATGACATTTTACAAGGTCGAGCCCCTAAAGTTAAGTTCAAGGTCAACAACCACACTTATCGTATGGCCTACTATCTTACCGACGGAATTTATCCTAATTGGGCAACATTTATCCAATCCATCAAACTCCCTCAAGGTCCAAAAGCAGAGTTATTTGCGGAACGTCAAGAATCCACCAGAAAAGATGTCGAACGGGCTTTTGGAGTATTGCAATCGAGGTTTGCAATTGTTAAGAACCCAGCTCTACTATGGGACAAGGAGAAGATAGGAAAGATAATGAGAACTTGTGTCATATTGCACAATATGATAGTGGAGGACGAGCGACACGGATACATTCAAATTGATACATCTGAGTTCGAGTCTGGAGAGTCTAGTCGAAGTTCGAAGGTGAAAAGTAGAGAAAGTGTCAATGTCCCTATGCTTACCATTCGCAATCAAATTCGAGATCCACATTTACATGAGCGTTTGAAAGCTGATTTAGTTGAAAATGTTTGGGAAAAATTTGGTAATCATGATGAATAATCTTTGTATGTTCATGAATTCTCAATGTATTGAATAAAAACTTTTAAGAAATATTATAAAAAATTTATGAATTGAATAAAACCAAACTTTATTCCATTATATTGAATATTCACTTTTCAAAATTTAAAAACCAAATTTATTTCCATTTGATTGAATACAATTCTCATTATATTAAATATTCACTTTTCAAACAACAAAAAAATTAACGTTTTTCTCAAATAAATAATATTATTTTATTCTTATAAACTCACTTTCAGGTTCATTGATGGAGAAGCAGTATTGATCCGGGTTCATCACTATTCAGACCCCACCATTAAATTAATAAACAATACTTATGAACCCCAAGAGGGGGTTCATTGATGGACTTGCTCTAAGACAGCAGATGAGCTCTCAAAGATCATGGCTTTCTTGTTTTAATGATGTAGCCAATTCCCAAGAACAGATTCCTTCACTCCTGTAAGTGTCGATTAATCATATGCCTTGGTGATTGTGTGAAAAGTAGTTTATTTGCTAAGTCTTAAGAGAATGTATGAATTGATGAAGAAGTTATCAGTCTTTTGAATTTAAAATATGTTTTTTTTTTTAAATTTCTTTCTTTCTCAGGTTGCTATTTATAGTATGGAGACTCAAAAGCAGAGACTTCGCGTTATCTATCATCTCTCTCTTGTGACGTGCTCTCTTCTCCACTTCTCTCTCTCAATCTCCCGTTCTCATCTCCTCTTCATGGTTGCATTCATTCCGGTTTCCCAAATTTTCTTCATTTGGCGAGAGTTCCTTTGATCTTCTTCTTCTTCCATGGATTCGGTTATCATCGAACCAGACGAGCGTGAGGCCTTGTCATCGCTTGTCCCCTCTCATCCACCCCCGCGTAAGACACATTCCTACGTCGAGCAATACGAGCAGAAGCCGCAGCATCACCCGATCCGCAAATACAGCCTCGACGAGGGCTCAAGATCCGTGCCAACAGATTCCGAACCTGTCTATTTCGATTCCTCCGACGGCGAGTTCTCCACCGAAGGAGTAGCCACCGTAGACGGCAGAACTGGTGGCGAGAGAGGCAATGTGGAGGATGATCACTGCCTCATCACCCCTCCGTCGAAACCAGCACCAGCACCAGAACCGCAGCGTGGTGAGATTGCTGGTCACGGAGGAGAAGTAGGAGGAGGAGAAGGAGGGGAAGACATTGAGCCTCTTCCGGAGTTCATGGGAGCAGGAGGTGGTGTAGACGTTTTCAAAGTTCCTGTGCGCGCAGCGGTGAACCCTGGACGCCCGCCGTGTCTTGAGATCCGACCGCATCCGTTGAGAGAGACGCAAACAGGGAAGTTTCTGAGGAACATTGCTTGTACAGAAAGTCAGCTATGGGCGGGACAGGAGAACGGCGTGAGGTTCTGGAACCTGGAGGAAGCATACGAGGTCGGTTACGGTGTAGGCGGGCAGGTGCGGCGAGGGGACGAGGATACGGCGCCGTTTCATGAGTCTGTTGCAATCTCTCCCACCTTGTGTATGATGATCGACCACGGGAATAGGCTTGTGTGGAGCGGCCACAAGGATGGCAAAATCAGGGCTTGGAAAATGGATCAGGCGGTTACCAACACTGCCGATGATTCGAAGCCTTTCAAGGAACGGCTTTCGTGGCAAGCTCATCGTGGTCCTGTGAATTACATTGTCATTAGCTCCTATGGTTAGTGTTTGGCTGATTCTGAGGTTTCATGGTTTGTTGATATTTGGATTCTCACATCCTTTTCGTGATGCAGGTGATATGTGGTCATGCTCTGATGGGGGAGTGATAAAGATATGGACTTTTGATTCTTTAGAGAAGTCTCTTGTGCTTAAAGCGGAGGAGAAGCATATGGCTGCGTTGTTAGTGGAGAGGTCTGGTATTGACCTTAGGAGCCAAGTTACTGTCAATGGTACATGCAGCATTTCTTCCTCAGATGTCAAGTTTTTGTTAGTTGATACCGTAAGAGCTAAAGTGTGGGCTGTGCAGCATCTCTCATTTTCAATGTGGTAAGCTTTTCTTTGTTCTTAGTCTTCAACAGATTATGGATATGTTAGAATATTTGGAACTTTTTTTTGTTTTGATTATTCAAAGAGAGAAAGATGTATCTGTGCAGGGATGCTCAGAATAAAGATCTTCTGAAAGTCTTCAACATTGATGGACAAGTCGAAAACCGTGTGGATGGCACACCTGCACAAGGACAACAAGTTGAAGAGACGAAAGCGAAGTTCTTCTCCACACCGAAAAAGGATAAATCTCAAGGCTTTCTGCAGAGATCACGGCATGCCATAATGGGAGCTGCAGGAGCTGTTCGCCGAGCTGCTACTAGAAGCACAGGAGCTTTTGCTGAAGATCCTAGGAAAGTGGAAGCTATTGCGATTGCGGCAGATGGATCAATTTGGACTGGAAGCATGAACGGCGTAATTGCTCAGTGGGACGGAAATGGAAACCGCTTGCGCGAAGTAAACCATCATCAGCAGGCTGTTCTGTGCTTTTGCACTTTCGGTGATCGGATATATGTGGGTTATTCGAGTGGTTACATCCAGATTCTGGATCTTGGTGGGAAGCTAGTTGCAAGCTGGGTTTCACATAATGAACCTGTGATAAAGCTAGCAGCAGGTGGTGGTTTCATTTTTAGTTTAGCCACTCATGGTGGTGTGAGAGGATGGTATGTGACATCACCAGGACCTCTGGATAGCGTAATCCGAACGGAGTTATCTCAAAAGGGGAATACATACGCCAGACAAGACAGTGTTAAGATCTTGATTGGTACATGGAATGTTGGTGAAGGACGAGCTTCAAGGGGAGCGCTTATGTCTTGGCTGGGATCTGATGTTTCAGATGTTGGCATTGTAGCTGTTGGGTTGCAGGAAGTGGATATGGGGGCGGGTTTCCTTGCCATGTCCACTGCTAAGGAAACGGTAACTCCTCTTAAAGCAATTTACTCATGACTAATTCTTTTGCCTCCGTTTGTTTGCTTTAAGTCGGCTCATCTTTGTGTTCCGGTCGTAGGTAGGGGTTGAAGGAAGTGTTGTGGGGAAATGGTGGATTGATGCAATTGGAAATGCACTGGATGAGAGGAATACTTTTGAACGTATGGGTTCAAGGCAATTAGCGGGACTGCTGATATCTCTTTGGTAGGCAAATAATTCATTCCAGACAAGTTACATTTTTTGTCTTTCTCTACTGTTTGCAGGTGTACCAGACAACAGTCTTTTTCTTTCCTTGCATAGCACCTAAAGTCTTTCACCTGTCTTTAAAGTGTTAAGTCTATAAATATTGCCCAGGTTAACCATTATTTTTGTCACCTCATATCTTATAACTTTCTGCTTAGGGTGAGGAAGGATATTAGAACACATGTCGGAGATCTTGATGTCGCAGCAGTTCCATGTGGCTTTGGCCGCGCCATTGGCAACAAGGTCTGTTTTTATAACTAGATTTTCACTTAGTTCCGTCTAATACAAGATCGGTTAGCTTGATGTGTGCTTCAGTAATCTTCTGATCAATTACTCTGATATTGGAATTAGCTTCTCTTGTTAACCTCAGTTGAGGGTGACTAATCATTGTTGAGCAGATTAATGTTCATACGTTGTTATAAACAGGGAGGTGTGGGCTTGAGAATCAGAGTTTATGATCGGATTATGTGTTTTGTGAACTGTCACTTGGCTGCTCACTTGGAGGCAGTTACTCGGAGAAACGCCGATTTCAATCACATATATCGGTCAATGGTATTCTCCAAAGGACAAAGTTTATATACTGTTCCAGCTGGTATAGTGCCTTTAACTGTTTTTGTCTTCCTCACTTGGCTTCTCCATGTACTTACTTTGGATGCTTTATTCTTCTGGCTTACCATTGACCCTCTCTCTTGCAGCCGGTGCATCATCATCTACCCAAGCACAAAAGAATAACACTGTATGAACTTATTCTATTAGCGCACTAGTTACAGAATTTAACATTTTGGTGTGTGTCCCTTCTAATGTTATTGTTCCTTTTCTTTGTTTCCAAGAATACAAACATCATCACTGAAGAGGAGAAATCTGACTTAGCAGCAGCAGATTTTGTTGCATTTTTTGGTGACTTCAACTATAGGTTGTTTGGTATAACCTACGACGAGGCGAGGGACTTCATTTCACACCGTTCATTTGATTGGCTCAGAGAGAAAGACCAACTTAGGGCAGAGATGAGTGAAGGAAAAGTGTTCCAAGGAATGCGTGAGGCGTTGATCACCTTTCCACCAACTTACAAATTTGAAAAGAATAAGCCAGGCCTTGGAGGTAAACGATAGATTTGAAATTCTCTGCAAACTTATCCTCATTGCTCAAGAACATATCATTGCTTGTAAAAAGAGAAAAAAATGGCTAAGTAATTAAACTCTGCGCTGTTTCTATCTCCAGGGTATGATTCAGGGGAGAAAAAGCGTATACCTGCGTGGTGTGACAGAGTTATATACAGAGATAACCAATCAACCCCATTTTGCGAGTGCAATTTGCAGTGTCCTGTAGTTTCTTGTACTGTAATGTAATGTTCCATCACACAATCTCATGATCTTCTTTCACCTTTCGGCTTTCTCACCGTCCTATGCATTGTGTTAACAGGTATGAAGCTTGCATGGATGTGACTGAGAGTGATCACAAACCTGTGCGCTGCAAACTTCATGCTAACATAGCTCACACCGATAAATCTGTGCGAAGACAGGAGCTGGGGAAAATAATAAAGTCCAGTGAGAAACTCAGAACCATGTTCGAGGAGCTAAGATACGTTCCGGAAACATCAGTGAGCACAAACAGTATTCTTCTTCAGAGTCAGGACACGTTCATCTTTTCAATCACAAACAAGTCGAACTCGAGTAGAGCCCTCTTCAACATCGTCTGCAAGGGTCAGACTGTTGTTAGAGATGACGGAGGCACCTTTGGTCTCCCTCGCTGGCTCGAGGTTATTAATTATTCTCTTCTTTGTCACTAATTGTTCTTTTTCGTCCTTTTAGAGATCACAAAACTAAATGATCAGATAACTATTTATGTAGGTTTCTCCGGGAGCTGGTATGATAAAACCAGATGCTTCTGTACAGGTGAAGGTTCATCATGAAGACTCTAACACCTCAGATGAGTCCTTTGATGGCATCCAGCAACAAAACTCATCGTGTGAAGAAGCTTGTGATAAAGAAGTGACCCTGATGGTAATCATCCAGGGAAGCTGCTCGACCAGAACAACAAGCCACTCTATCAAAGTCCGCTACTGCTTCTCAGCAGCCAAATCAGTTAATCTCGCTTATTCCAAACCCAAACCCAACAACGCCACAAAGAATAATCAAGAAGGTTCCACTCGTTACCAGCCAGAGAGTTACCGCGGTGGGAGCACCAGACGGGGTTGAAGATGATGATTCCTGCTAACATCACACTATAGCTAGACCTTAGAAGCCATCTAAAGATATGCATCTAAACCCGACCCAGTAGGAGATCAAGTTTTATAATATTCACAACTAAGATTCTGAGTATCATCAGGTTATGGTTTCTTCAATTCTCATTCTTTGATTCGTTTAAATATCAGAAAAGTGTATATTGCGTTGATACTTCATTGAACTCATTACAAATCTGTTTTTCTACTCGAGAAACTCTGAAAAAATATCGAATAGCAACGGTTTACAGGTACAAAATACAAGTATATACTGGGTATTCTTACATGAGGAGACTCTTCTGTCCAAATTGGTTGTTCATAGTGCATACATTCTCTTGTTGTATTCACCATTTAGAATCTCTGAATCAGAAGGCATACGAGACATAGAGAAGGACTGAGACTTGCTTCTCTCTTTCCTTATGCTCTTTAACTTAGATTCCTCCACCCTATGCATGATCACACAGTAACACATGGCACCGATCGTTGTCAACATGATGGTGCCGCCAATGACAGTTGCACACACTGCCAACCACATCTCCTCTTTGCCCACAACAATGTAAGAGAGGGAAACAAAGGCAATGGATATGAACAGACAAGCACACCACATGAGCTTGTTGATCACAAAGACAAGCTTCTTCTTCGCCTTTTCCTCAATCACAACAACTGAAGTCTGCACAACAACAACAGCTAAGGATATAAAAAGTGCCAAGCTGTCAAAGATGAAGAAGACCAGAAACGGTGCTTTATTCGCTATATGAGCTTGTCCTAGCAACTCTCCTTTCGACCGGTCTTCTTCATATTGTCCGGGGATTGTGAAAATGGCTGCGAAAGCCACCGTGGCGATAAGCACGGCCACCACAGTTGCCGAGTTGATAGCGTTGTTTAGACCGCTAATGTGAAGCTTCTTGAGTCTCTTTGCTATCTTCTGGACTCTTACACCGGTTTGCCTAGACTGCTGAAGCTGAGATTGCACCTCGTGCTTAATGTCGCTGACCGTTTGCTTGAGTTGCTTAGCTGGGTTCTGAGGCTTCCCTAGATCTTTAGCTGTAGCAGCTCCTGCTTCTTTCAGAACCGATGCAAGCTCTGCGTTTCCTATCCTCTCTGCAACATCGAGTGGCGTATCTCCAGCTTTATTTATTGGGTTGAGGTTAATGCCTTCAAAAGATAGCAAACACCGCACTATCTGCACAGAAGAAAGATCATTCCATGATAAATAACGAATTTGAATGATTGAAAAAAGCAAAGTAAAGAGTTACTACTACCTTGATACGGCCCTTGTTAGTGGCAATGTGCAATGGCGTGTTCCCTTTGTTATCCTCAACGCTCAAAACAGCAACATCAGGCTTCACCAACTCAACAACGATCCCATCATTCTGACCTTTAACAGCCATGTGAAGAGCAGTTTGTCCCTTTTTATCAGTTCTAAACCCAATGCTTGGATCATTCCCCATCAGAGACTTAACAACTTCCACATGACCCATCCTTGCTGCAGAGTGAAGCGCGGTTTTACCATTGTTCTTAGCAATCTTAGCCAAATTAGAATCCGTCTCCAGAAGAAGATTCACCACATCAATGTGCCCTTGCGTTGCAGCTGTGTGTAACGCAGTTGTACACAGTAAATCAGTTGTCATCGCCAAGTTTGGGAACGTCTCCAACAGAATCTTCAACACCTCTGCAAGAAAAGACAAAAGTAAGAGAACAATCCAATCCATGGATGGTTCTATAGTTTTAGATTGTCTTTTTATGTACCAAGATGGCCTTGTTTAGCTGCGACATGGAACGGATCAAACCCGTTTCTAGCAGCTATTGAAGCAGTTTGGAGATCCATACGCTCCAACATCTCCTCAACAACAGGTGAATGACCATTCTCTGCAGCAGTATAAAGAGGAGTCTCTCCTTCAAGATTCTGCTTTGACAACAACTCTCTCAACTCCTCTCCATCGCAACCGCCTCGAATCAGCTCTTTAACCTTCCCTAAGTTCCCAGTTCTAGCAGCTATATGAAGAGGCGAGTCACCTCTCTTCCCTGGTGACTCAGTCTTCTTCCTCCTCTCGCCAATGAAGCTCAGCTGCCTCTCCATCACCACACGGAAGCTCTTCTGCTTCTCTAAGAACCCGCCGCGGAAACTCTTCTGCCTCTCCATATTAACTCCACGTTTCTGATTCTCTGCAGTGGTCACGCCTCGGAAACTCTGTTGCTTCTCCATTGATCTTCCGAGCCTGCTTGGGTGATGATGATTCTCGACACTCACGCCTTGGAAACTGACTTGTTTCTCTAAAGATCTCGCCTTTCTTGGCTGGTTGTTGTTGTTCTCCACACATCGAAAACTCTGTTGCTTCTCCATTGTTTTCGTCTGCTGCACAGGACTAGTCTGCTTCTCCTCCATTATAGTCAATTTTTTTGGTCGTTATCAACAAAGATACCTAATATAACCCCAAATCTAGAAAAGATGCAAACTTTTCTTGAAATCACCTCCAAGAATCCATGTTTAAGCAGGAAAGAAACGAACTTTATGGAAAACGAATTGGAGAGTAGACAGCAAATCTTCCCCAAAGCTGTGAATAAACTTGGAATTGATTGAAGATTGGAAAAAGAAAAGTTCAGATTGAAGCTGATTGATTCAGTTACCTTCAGAAGACCAAGAAAAACATTAGCAAAATCTGAGAAACCCAAAAGAGCTCTAGTTTGAGAAAAGTTTGAGTCTTTGTGTGCTCTTACCACGTGTAGATGAAGAAGCTGCGCAGATAGGGAGAAGGGAGAGAGAGAGAGAATGTCAGAACATCAGCATCATCCTCAGTTTTGAAGAATTCTTTTTAAGCAGACACCACAACTCTTTTGTTTTTTTGTTGTTAGTGCCTTCTTTTAACACGCTTTAATTTCACCTCACTCAAGAGTCAAGAGATAATAAAACACTTATGTTTTTAGTAATTTTTGTGTGTCGGAAGATATCAAGTTAAAGTCTGTTAAATACTGAAATGTGTAATAAACAGACATTCAAATCGTAACTAAACTTTTAAGATTTTTCTAATATTTTTATTTTATTTTAAATAATAACAAGTATTTGTAAGTATTAGATTGTTCGATTCTAATATCATTCAATTTATTTCACATATAAAATAGTATAAAAGTGTTTATGATTATTAGGTTATAAAAGAATTGGTTGGACTTTAAGCCAAACATTTGTTGGTGGAGGTCACTAGTGACTAAAGATTATTGACTCTTCTATTGATGATGGTGCCATGTCACCTAATTCGAGTTTAAAGTCTAAAGAAGGTAAAATTTAAAGACAATACAACTTGTCATAATTACTATACTTGAATGGTGTTGTTAAAAAGTCACTTATAGTAAGCAAGCTTTTTGGTTTATCGCTTTTGTTAGTTGTTTTTTTTTCTTTTTACACATCGCTTTGTTAGTTAAATAACGATTTTCTCTTAGTTTTGTAACAGACTAACAGTAGTATAGTGGTGTAATTGCAAGACAAACTAAGACCATCTCCAATGGTACTCTATAATTTTCTCTATATTTCACTCTAAAATAGAGTAACTCTATTATAGAGTTGGATTTGCTCCAATGGTTCACTCTATAATAGAGTTACTCTATAATAGAGTGAAATATAGAGTAATCTTATTTTTTTACTCCAAATATAGAGTGAAAAATAAGAATACTCTATATTTCACTCTATTATAGAGTAACTCTATTATAGAGTGAACCATTGGAGCAAATTTAACTCTATAATAGAGTTACTCTATTTTAGTGTAAATTATAGAGAAAAAAATAGAGTGCCCTTGGAGATGCTCTAAGGACGGTTAAAAGAAAACTCTAATTTCTTAGAACTCTGTTTGCATTTTTAACCAAAATTTACCTCTTTTATTTAAAAGATGTTAAAATTAATTTCTGGATTTTTTTGCTAGCTACTTAAGTTTTCCAGTTTTTTTTTTTTAAGACAGCAGTTTAGTTGTATATGTTACTATACTCTTTAAAGATAATTAATCTCATTTCACTGTAAATTTACGATATACTGTTTACAATACTGAATATATACAAATCGAATTCAATTATTTTCAATACTATAATTCAATAATTTATCTTTCATAAAAAACCAGGAAAATATTGTTTTATTTTATTCCGTCGAGAAAGTATTGATATAGTATAGATGATCAATCATATCCTAAATAAACGAGCAAACCATAAAAAGCACGTGGTCAGCTCGTTAATCATTGTACATCCATAATTCTAATAATCAAACTTTTTCTTTTACATATGCATTTAAAAACACTTATATCACATGTAATACAATGATTCAAAGTTTTCCCGAAAAATCTTTAAGAATTGTCAGATATATTGGAACTCCAAATTGTAGTGGCCCCGAGCTTTGAAGCATATTACAGAGATTGAAGGTCTCGTATATGAACTTGAAATAACTCCGGCTTTGCAACCTATTTTAGAGCAGGAGAATTCCACTGCTTTGCCAAACTCTGTCACCACTTTACCCATATTAGTAGATTCAGAATCTACTCCCATTATAGCACTTATTATGGAGTTTCCTTCATCAATCATTACCAAACACTAAGGTTTGTGAAACTTTAGTTGTTGATCCCTTAACCACATCATTTAACCCTTGCGTATTTGAGAGTTCTTCTCGGTTTGAAGTGTTAGGTGATGTAAATGAAGTTGTGACAGAGCCATTTAGCTCGTTTAGCTTGACAAGAGGTGCGAGAGAGACGAAACTTCCTATCAAATACCAAAATATAGAATGGAAGACTATTCAAAAGAGAGAGAAACGTGGTCGTTGTAGCTGTGGTTCTTATCGCTAGATATTGTCTTTCATTGTTTTATTGGTTATTCTAATCTTTATCTTTATTGTTTCATAGGTTGGGATTCAATGATTCATGAAGCTTGTTTCATGCAAACTTTATCTTATCTTGTAATAGTTTATGTTTTTTTAATTTGAAAGCCTTTAATTTGTTCAAAAAAATCTATTTAGAGAAGTGGATAAAAAGGGCATGAGTTGTATGGACCTTTTGGACGTTAAAGTGATTGAATTACTTTTGTCACGATTTCGAAAACCAGTGAATTTGAGGATATTGTTGTCCCCGTCCAGGTGCAGTGGGCGACAATTTTTCCCCAACAAAAACAGAGCAAATCCAAATTATTTGATATTCAGTTTGTGCAAACGTTTTTTGTTTTGACCAATTGTATAAAAAAATTTGGTAAACCAAATTTGTATTAAGCTTCTATAATTAAAAAAGAGTAGTCACACGAATATACAATCTTTTTTTCTTTAGTTTTTAGAAATTAGAGGGGATAATATAGATTGTTATATACTTTTGAATTGTTGATGTGTAGGAGAGCTGCAGAGGATTACTAGCATACTATAGTTACATGAGGATTACTAGCATACCATAGTTACAGGATTTGTGAGTAATCTTGACAACCTACACTTGAAAACAACTACAACATAATAAGTATGTTTGGTTCACCATATTAATAAGAAGTTTTATATTAACATATTCTAATAGGGATGAGTGCATAGTCACGTAGGTGGAACAACGGCTGACAAAATGTTGACCGGTAGAAATTATCCGTTAGTGGAACATGCACGTAAATTTCAAAGGGATAGGGATAGAGACGGACATTTTTAGGTATAGTTTGGTTCAGTCAGCGCTTACTTAGTTTGACTTTGCTTCTTCAGAGCATCTCCAAAGGCACTCTATTTTTTCCTCTATAGTTTACACTAAAATAGAGTAACTCTATTATAGAGTTAAATTTGCTCCAATGGTTCACTCTATAATAGAGTTATTCTATAATAGAGTGAAATATAGAGTAATCCTATTTTTTTACTCCAAATATAGAGTGAAAAAACAAAAATACTCTATATTTCACTCTATTATAAAGTAACTCTATTATAGAGTGAACCATTGGAGCAAATTCAACTCTATAATAGAGTTACTCTATTTTAGAGTGAAATATAGAGGAAATTATAGAGTGTGATTGGAGATGGTCTCAGATTTTAACAAAGTCGGTCCATTTGTGCTCTAGATCTTTAATCTTTTTGTGTTCAGAAAAATAGTCTTTAGTCTTTTATAGATAAATCACATACCTATTGGGAGAAAGAAGACGAGCGAATATTGACACTTATTTCTCAAAGTAGATGAACTGAAAATGAAAGTCACTAAAATCCAAAATCTTCTAATTATAAAATAAACGAAGCACCAAACATATCTACAGTCTCTTTAGCTCGATCTTTGGGTTGGCTCATAAAACTAGTAGTGTAACTTTTATATTCAGAAGTCTTTTTTTTTATGTTCCATGGATACAGCTTTGTATCTAACTCTGCGATTGGATTATTAACTTGATAAAGGGAAGGAGTATCCACGAAGATAATTAGAGTCCACTCCAGATTCACGAGCCAATGCCACACGCCCGGTTCTTGCTACCTGTGATTCATTGTACATGAGAGAGAGAGAGAGAGAGATCAACACGAGGCAATTAAAGTAGCAATGACTGTTAAACTGATTCTTGTTCTAAGCACAACCAAATGAGGTAGATTACAACCGAACATGGTCCAGCTTCGGTTATCCATTTTACAAGACTTAGATTTCACTCCTCTGTTTCTAAGACAACAAACTGTTAAATGTTTCAACTTTATCCGAACAACTGAGTCAGCCTTCAACTTACAGCTCCGGATTTGATCTAGTACTACTATTAACTACTGCCAGTTTTCATTTGGATTTGTGGTTCAGAGACCATGCGAAGGATAACAACATCGATGGATCTAGTTAACGCTGAAACTTACAAGTTATAACATTGACTAAGAGAGAAATAGATTGCAAAACTAACCTCGCATATACCGTAAGGCTCCAACAACCTTTGCAATGCCACCATCTTGTCAAGATCACCAGTAAGCTATATCCACCACAAACAAATATCAGCAGCAAACCCAAAAAAAAAAACTAAGGGAGGAAGGGCTTAAAGATGGAAATTCTAAGTCTGCTTCATATATTTTGTCAAACAAGTTAAAATAGACATATGGAAAGATGTGAAACTTTTTAGATATCCATTGGTGTGATCTCTCATCTGATCTGCAACTACACATTAAACAGAAATCTAGTTTAAAGAGAAATGTATTTTACCTGCAAAGTAATTGTATGATCGGATACGTCAACAGTTTTTGCCCTGAAAACACTAGCAATGTCCAGGACATCTCTTCTTGCAGCAGCGTTCACAGCAATCTTAATCAGCATCAGTTCTCTCTCAGCAAATGGCAAATGAGTAAGATCACGCACCTGCAGTAAAATCCCCACAAAATTTAATAAATTCTTTGCTTTGGATAGTTATTGTACAGCATGCTCAGGATTCTGTTCACATTATGCTTGTACAAAATCAGGAACAATTGATTATACCTCATGCACATCTACGAGTTTATAAAGTTGCTGCACCAATTTGCTGACTGATTCATCTGTTGCAGGAACAACTGTTGTAATGCGTGAAATGCCCTCTGTTTCAGCATGTCCTACAGCCAAGCTCTAGACCAAAAAGAGGATCGGTCAGTGTTAAGTAAATTTCAAGAGTATGTGTAGGAGAGATAAGGACTATGCCTGAATATTGTATCCCCTTCGAGCGAAAACACCAGTTACAAGATTAAGGACTCCTGGAACATCGTTTACAAGCAAAGACAGAGTGTGTGACCGTAGTCCACTCGTCTGAAAGATGAGAAAAGAAGAATTATTATACAAGAAACAAAAATAACCTAGTTACACTGCCATCTACGCAAGTAAATAGAAACAATCTCTACAACCATCTTACATACTCCATGTATTTATGTAAGTAAATTGATCACACCTAACCATGTCTGCCTTAAAACATTGAAAATGACTCATTCATACGAAATTAATAGTAAGGATTGTTCAAACTCAAGAGTTCTAGACAACCTGGTCCTGTACTGCAAACCACATTCTTAACCCGCTACCATTTATGTTATATACATATATTTAGTAACATGGCGTGTATACCTATGGCAGTGTCTATAGAATCAATATAAATCTAGCAACAAACTCACTTACATCTTCGTCCGTGAGAAGTCCCCAGTGAGCGTCAAGGACATGATGTACCATTACGTCAGAAGTTGGCTCAACGGGATAAACATCTCCCTACACTTAAAAGAAAGACAACTATTAACACTGGAGGATTCTTGAAGGGCAATTTAATTTAGTTACGGCTACAAAAAAAAAAAAGCGATTGACTTGCAAGCCTGAGGAATTATTCTCCTTTGAGAGAAGCGCATTAGTTTGTTCTTTTTCAGCTGTATTTAAGCATATTTAGATCTGCAGACCATCAAATATTTTGCAATACTCCATTGCAGTGCCAAACAATCGTAGGCAGCCACCACAAAGGGGGGAAAAAAATAACTGCCCTCAATAGTTCCGTTGAACTTCATAAAAATGTCAAATCTAACCATACTCTGAAAGAAAAGTTAGGAGCGCCAAGCTCAAATTAAGCAATCTAAGTAGGAGAGAATCACGCACCCCTGCTGGTTTTTCATTTGGAGGGAGCACATCTCCTTTTTTGCTACCTCGAAGAACATTAACAGGTGCTTGCTCCTTGAGATCTGGATAGGACGCTGCTGAAAATCTCCAAAATGGAGCAGTAGCACCCATCTTTTCCCTTCTCAGTGCTATCTGTTATATAAAAAAAATTGTCATTCCATATTTCTTATATAAAGTGAAAGTACACAAGATCTGTCTTTATGACCAATGTCCACTGAAAGATGTAATTATTACATACATCCAGTAGAAAGCACAAACCGGATAATAATATGATATTCAGAAGCCTTATAGTCTAGTTACCCCAAAAATTCACTACCTTTCCCGTCCTGACAATCTCTCTGATCTGAAACTTCTTCAAATTTCTTTCCACAGCAATCATTTTCCCAGGATCTCCAGTTACCTGCACGATAGGATAAGAAATTAAGAGTGAAAATAAACTAAAATACGTAAATTACAGAAGGAGGTCACTACGGGCCGACTACAAGAAATTTTTTTGTATCCCACTCCCTCATAATCAAGGTAAAGAACAACATGTGTATGGTCTTGGTCTTTCTTCTCTAACAATCATAAGCAACACTTAGCACTCCCACAGAAATCAGAACAGACAATACAATTTAGAATTCAGATTAGTATCAAAATATGCTCAAATGAATATATTAAAGGAGACACACCATAAGTTTCTAACAAACCTAAATACACAAAACATAAATTGAATCTCTGTTCGGAAACAAAAGCCTGCATGTGGATTATCATAAGTTCAAAAAAAAAAGCAGCATAGATCAAATGATACACTAGAAGAAAAAAGATTTGTCTTCCAATAATTAGTAAGAGGATGAAAACAGATCCCAAAATCCATAGGCCCTAGTGTGAAACAAAGCACAAATCATAAGAAGACGTACCTCAATAGTCAATGCATGCTCCGAAATATCCACAACTCTTGCTCTGAATGTGTTAACTAGCCACATGATCTGTAAACTCATAGAAAATAAAAATCCACCTTTACACTGAACCAAAATCAACCAGCAAGTACACAGTAAACTCTAACCTCTGCCCTGGATTCCGGATGTGCATTCACTTTCACAAGCATCAGCTCACGCTCCACTTGCGGCTCACTCGAGATATCTTCCACCTACTTACCAATTCAAAGTCAATTAAGTATTTTGGAGATGCATGCAAAAATCGAAACTTTATAATGCAAAAACTGATGAGTGTGATCTAGAAGAAGAAAAAGTAACAACCTTTAGGACATTAACGAGCTTCTGGAGCTGCTCGATGACCTGCTGAAGAACCCTCTCCGTACCAGAGACAACAATAGTGAACAGAGCCTTGTCTCTATTCAAACCAACAGCAAGACTCTGGATATTGTACCCTCTCCTCGCAAAGACTCCTGCGATCCTATTAATCATCCCGCTTTCATCTCCAACGAACACTGAGATCGTGTGCTTCCTCACCCTGTTTCCAAAACCCACACAACACGGTTAAAGGTAAAAAGACAATATCACGTTACAAAAGACTTGTAATAAAAAGTTTTAATTAATGTAATGAATATCCACACTACTTCGAATTTGGAGTTGCGGAGGAAGAAGCGTCAGAGACGTTCCCGTTGACGCATTGAACGAGACTCTTTGTTCTCTTGCACATTTCATTGCCACGCGTCGTCGAGGGGAAGAGAGGGGGAGAAGGATCGGTGCATGCCGATCTCGAGGAGAAGAGAGAGAGGGAGGAGGTTGAGGAAACTGACGCCATTTGAAGAGAAGAGAAGAGAGACGAGGATTTGCTTACTGAAGACGAGAGGAGATTTGTAACTGAGACAGAATCATACCGTACGAGAAGGTTTTCGAGTGGGCGTCTGTCTATTCGTGGGTCATACATGAACGCTAAGTGGGCTTTAAAGCCCAAAAGGGCTGACGTGTCAACCTTATCTAAATGTTGAGAATATTCATTGATAGTTTTGGTAATTATGAGAAGTTTAGGTTTATTACAGTAAAAACTCTATAAGTTTATTATGGGGACTATATTATTTTATTAATTTATAGAGTTATTAGTTTATAAAAAAAACTTTTAGATTTATTATCTTAAAATGTATTTTTATAAAATAAAAAATATTGGTACATTAACAAAATTTTTAAAATGCGACTGTCATTTTTATTATGGTTTCAATTGGTGATCACATTTTATGAACAAAATAATGGTGAAATATTTAGGGAAATTGCTACAAATAGCATATTCATAGTACCATTTTTCATGTTTACACTAACCACTTTTACCTTCACTTTTAATAAAGGGTAAAAGACAATTATACCCTTAGAGTTAATTAATCTAGACTTAGGGTTTAGAGTTCAGGGGTAGGGTAGGGTTTTTGGAATGTGAAATTTAGGATTCTAATAAATATATAAATAAATACTTTAAAATATATATAAAATATTTTTAAAAAATAGTTTCAAACATAATTTTCATTTTTCAAAAAGAAATTTGAAAAAAAAATAATAATTTCAAAAAGAAAAAATTATTAAAAGTTCAAATTTGAAAAAGTATAATTCGAAAACATAAAAAAAAAATTACTTTTATTTTTTTATTTAAATAATAATTTATTATATATATAAATAACAAAGGCATAAGAGTCTTTTACCACTTAATGAAGAAAATATTTTTGAAAATGTCTCTTTAGTGGTGGTAAAAATGAAAAATAGTATCATGAAAGCGGGTAAACATGTAATTTTTCCAAATTTTTATTTTTCAATTTTTATACCAATCATGTTTAATTTTTTGTCAAATTACAGACACATGGGTCCCACTCTATTTTCCTCATCTCCTCAAGGATGAAAAAAATATGAAGAAAAAATTCTTCTTCCAATTTCGATGGGAATCAATTTGAACATAAATTTTTATATTTCTATTTTTTCATTTCCTTAATTGAATTTTTGTTCTTTATTTTATTTATTTTTCTATTCAATTAAACGGTCACCAATTGAAGCCTATATGATTTGGTGCATATAAAATATGTTTTATAGAATTTAAAAGTGGTTTTAGATATTTATTTAACAAAAATCATCAAAATATAATGAAATATTATGAAAATATAAAGATAATTCTATTTTGAATATAAAATAAATAATACAATGGTTTGTTTGTATTAATATAAAATGTACATATATTTAAATTACAAATTTATAATTTTAATGAGACTATATATTTATATGAAACAAAAATTTAAAATTATTATCACATTATCTTGTCGATTTATGTTATATTTTGAACACTAACTTGGGACCGATACCGTGTTTATTATTATAGAGTATATGAGATAGATAGCCAGGTAGGTAATGTACAAATTACACAAATTAAGCATTCGTGAAGGTGCTGCTCCTCTACATTTCTTTATGGATGTATCTGGTCTGGGTTGTAATTCACTCACTCCTTTAAGATGATCGTCTCACTGAATCATGATCTTAATGATTCTTCAGATGATTGAAAGAGTACAACATTCCATCCTAGTCATTATCAAACCGCACCCTTTTGTAATAAGTAATTGCCTTTTTTTTCTTTGTTCAAATGGCTTGTAATAAGATATGTACAGTAAACAAATATTTTTTTATCAATAATCTCAGACCAATGATCAATTGAATATTGATTAATACATAGTTGATCAAACACTGCTTAGCTAATGTATTTGAAAGGAAGAAGACCCCTTCCAAGAGGAGTAAAGTGTAGTCATCATTTGCTTGGTCCTTGATGATTCTTTAATTACCCAACCTCTTTCAACATATAATTTATTTTAAACAGATTGATTGAGGAGTGCTGGGATGCGGAAGCTGCTGTTAGGCCCACAATTTCTGACATCGTAGTTCGAGTGGACCGGATCTTTGTACACTGATCAAAATAAGGATGGTGGAAAGATACATTCAAGTTTCCTTGGTAAAAAGGCTGTCTCTTAACAATTCTTTATCACAATGTTTCTTATAATATGTAACTGACTAGAGACCAGCTCTCACATATAATATGAGTTTGTTTCTTAACTAAATAAAATGCTTTCTCAAGACATAGTACAAGAGACGAGGAGAACTTAATTTAACTCAGACAAATAAGTCACTATTACCACTCTGACAACACTCAGATCATCTCAGTTTCAAATTTTCAAGTCATCATAGCAACAAATTCATCAATTTTCTTGTCCGAACTACCTCCTTCTGAGATAGCCTCACGTGCCAACACCTTTAAATTCTCAACATTCTTCCTCATCACTTTCCCTTTCTCTCCTTCCATAACCTCAACAACGCATCTTGTAATCTCCTCCTTACTCACAAACCCTTCTTCATCAGTCTTAACTCTAACCCCAATTTTCCACACATCCTCTATAAACTTAGCGTTCGTTGGCTGATCCGTCCACTGAGGCATCCCTACCAATGGAACTCCTAAGCATAACGCCTCCAATGTTGAGTTCCATCCACAGTGTGTCACGAAACATCCTATTGAGTCATGTGCTAAAACCTCTAGCTGAGGAACCCACTTAGCCACTAGTCCAATGTCTTTCTCCATAGCTTCTTCCACAAAACCAGACGGTAACTTGCTTCTCTCAGAATCTCGAGCAGACCACAAGAAACTGTATCCGGTTTGTTTAATCGCCATTGCCGTTTCTTTCATCTGCTTCTCACTCAAAGCCACCAATGTCCCAAAGGCCACGTAAACCACCGACTTTGCTGGTTTATTCGCCAGCCAACTCAAAACAGACTCGTCAGGCTCAGTCTTGCTATCCCCTAGTTCGTAATCTTTGTCTTCCGGCAACCGGTTATCCAAGAACTTGGACGGAACCACCGGTCCAATGTTCTTCACCGGCCACTGGCCATCCATCCATTTCACTACCTGAGAAGTAAAAGACAAAGGTACACTTCTCAAAACTTACATATATGAAACCAAAAAAAAAAACTAAATAAAGGCTTTAAATGGTGACCAAGAGAAAAGAGAGAATAATAAATTATTTTTCATTCTTCAAAATTTAAACCATATATAAATAATACATTCTACTTATGATTTTTCATATGTTTTAGGGAATTATAGAACAAACGTATTCTTCATCAAAATTGAGAAATAATAATAAGTAAGATTTTATACTTTATTACTCAAAAATGAAGATTCTATACCTTTTCAATTTATTTATTTCCTTTTCAATTTACTAAATAAAGGCTTAGAATGGTGACCAACAGAATGAGAGAATAATAAATTATTTTCATTCTTCAAGATTTAAACCATATGTAAATAATACATTTTACAGATGATTTTTCCATATGTTTTTAATAGAGCAAGTATTCTTCATCAAATTTGAGAAATAATAATAAGATTTTATACCTTATTTCTCAAAAAAAAAAAAGATTGTATACCTTTTCAGTCATGTTATTTTGTTCCTTTTCAATACAGAGCTTAAGTTGTATAACCTTACCTTAGGTTCAAGTTGATCAAAAGTGTTGCAAAGAATGCAATCAGCGCGCCGCAAGTTAGAGAACTGGCTAACCACAACTTTGAATATCAGAGGGTAAGACCCCTTCTCGCAAGCGAAAGAAGGCAGATCATTTTGGCTTAACAATGGAAAACCCGGAAACGATGCAAGTATTGGGTCCTCGTGCCTATCATCAGGAACATCGTAGGTGCCTTCGTTGATGTGGTAGTAAATAAGACTAGCCAACCATGGTTGAGTAAAATAGGCCACTACGTATAGACCCAAGTCCTTGGCTACGTCCAGTGCAAAGGGCATGAATGGATCATAGATCAGAGCTTTTGGAGGGTTGCCCGATAACTTCTGCCTGCACAAATACATAAACGACACTAGTGTTGAATAACATTTTTCATGTAACAATCATAGAAACGCTGACGAATGGTTTTAATTTACATAACATCTTCTTTTTCAATGACTGTGGGCAGCCATGATTGCCCTATGATGAATATATTAATCTCTAAGTTGGTTATATCATATAAAGATCGGCTGTTTACATTCTTGGATTAACAAATAATGTTTCAGAATATCAAAAGTTCTTCGTTTAACAACTCAGTAAAGTCTGTAACCATAAGAAGTTGGTTTTATAGTAGATTAATAATGTTTTATTTAATTTATATTTATAATAATTTATAATACATTAGCGAAGTTACTTGAAAACGTAAAAAAAGCTTTGAGTGATGAAAAGTTTTGTGAGAACATTATTATGTGTTGGAGGGAGAGAAGATGAAGAGGATAAAGGATAAGTGTTATGTCTGGATAAAGGATAAGATGTTACCATTAGTTTTAGGTGACTTCAACGAAGTTGTTGACCAGTTAAAAAAGAGCAAGCAAACTTTCAAAATCTGCCAAAAGAAAGAGAACACTTTGTACCTGGAGATGAAATTGGTGAGGCTACGAGCAGTAGACTCATTAAAACGTGGAGGGTCTTTGATCTTGGCGTGTGGGTGTTCGTGTGGAAAGAAACCGTCGTGGATGGTGTGGACGGTGATGGAGTAGTCCTCAGAGGTGTACGGTTCACGGTGGATGTTGGAGGCAATGATCAGTGAGACGGTGAGTCCCTTTTTGGATAAGCGTTTGCCGAGTTGGATCATTGGATTAATGTGGCCTTGTAACGGATATGGGAAAAACAGTACGTGACCTTTTGCTTCACCCATATCTTTTTGTGTGTTTTTGTTTAAAACTTAAGAAACAGCAAGTGGGTATGTGTTCTAATTCTACTCTCTCCTATGTGGGTATTATAGTATTTATATGCAGCCGTGTCTCGTTATTTACAATGTTTGGTGAACTCATAAAAGTTATTGAATTTTGAATTTGAGCATCAAAATACTTAAATTTAACATAAATTGGTTTGATTTAAGTATTTGAATAGAAAATCAATATTTATTTTGAGTATTTTTGGTATTTTGAAGATTGTTTAATTATTTTAGATATTTACTTTTCACTGTTTGTATATATTTTCAAATATTTTGGATAACATCCAAATATTTTATATATTTTGGATATTTTTATGGATATTAACTTTCAAATTTGCTAATATATTCAACTATATAAATCTGATTCTGATATATTCGAATACTCTAAGAATTTTGATTCGGATCGGATTCGGTTCTCGTTCTCTAAATACCAAAATTTTGAATCTATTCGAATATTTAATCAGTTTCGGTTTAGGCTTGGTACTATTTTTCGGATCAGATTTGGTTCGATTTTTCCAGTTCGGATTTTTTGGCCAGCCCTAGAATTTTTCAGTATATCTTTACTTCCTTTTATTTTATTATTTTTTATTTAAAATGGCCGAGTGTAAATTTTGAAGGATCTTTCATTATATATGCATTATAAGAGTATTACTCTTTTTCTTGGAGAGTTGATTTCTCAGAAATGTATTCGGTTAAAATCAATCTGGTATGAAGTTTACAGAGTGACATGCAAGCTCCATAGAGATGGTAAAAAAGTTTGTCGATAAGCTAAGCTTGTATTAAAAACGTGTGGAAGGAAATTAGGTGGGTGGGTACCACAAAAAATACTATTATTTCCATCAGTTTCTCTCTTTTTTGTGTATCGCGTATTATCTTGATATTATTATAATATTAGTGATGATTAGTTCGACAGTGGCTTTAAAAATTTAGCTGTATATGTTTACCTGTAGATAAATCGGTTGTAGCTGTAAAGTTATTACTGTAGATTTTTTCTGCAGAGACTTTTGCTATAGTTAAATTTGTTGTAGCTATAAGTTGTAGGCTGTAGATATTTTAAAATAAAATATATGAAATATGTGTTGTATATATAAAATTATTATTTTATATCAATTAAAATAATTTATATTAATATTTTTTTAAATAAATTATCAAAATTTATTGTAATTTAAAATGTGATATGTAAATAATATTTATATTATTTAAATATCTTAATAATTTTAAAACACTCAAATTCAAAATTAAAATATTTATAAAAGTTTTTATTATGATTATATAATTTATTTGATATTACAGATTTTTTTTTCATTTACAGATTCTACAACCTATAAAAAGAAGATGTATAGTTTTTGCCTAAAATACATAAAAAAAAGTTTTGCTTTTTTTTTTTTGCTGTACCTTTAAAAATAAAGCTAAAGCATGATTGGTAAAACTAAATAAAAACTTGATGTATTTTAAAAGTTACCACATGATTGGTAAAATTTAGTGATTTAAAAATAAATAAAGTTAAAGTAGGGAGATAAAGTCCAACCAATCACCCCCATTATGTATTTATTTTTAAAAGACTTCAAAAAGCTATGGCCAGAATAGAGCTGGACACGGATCAGATATCCGGATTTTTAAAGGTATTTGTGATTTGCTTCGTATGTTACGGATATCTAACTTTTTGATTTTCTTTGCTTCGAAAAAATACGGATATCCATAAAAACAGATATCCGAAAAAATATATATTTACGGATATTTACGGATATTTACGGATATTTACGGATACTTACGGATATCTCATCCGCTTTGATTAATACAAATAATCTAAAAAATTCAATACAAATTTATTTTTTAATATATTTTTTGCATGATATATAAAAGAAAAACTAAAAGAAATAGTGAAACTACATATTTTTTAAATTTTAAACTTAGTTAACAATTATAATAACACAAAACTTAAGAAAA
Source organism: Brassica napus (assembly GCF_020379485.1). Taxonomy (NCBI): domain Eukaryota; kingdom Viridiplantae; phylum Streptophyta; class Magnoliopsida; order Brassicales; family Brassicaceae; genus Brassica; species Brassica napus. The sequence continues at coordinate 7,015,482 of NC_063438.1, forward strand.
AAGTTATAATTGTTTTATAATTTTTTTCTCTTTTTTTTCATGTAATACTTTGTATAAGTAATAATGTAAATAAAATTTGTCAAATCATATGTTATAATAATTATTATGTAAACTTATACATTTAAAACATTAAGTATAATCAAGATGTACATGTATTTATATATTTCTGGATCGAAGCAGATATCCGCTTTCCAAAATTTTGATATTTGTGATTTGCTTTGATTTTAACGGATACTGATTTTTAGTATTTGCTTTACTTCGGAAGTCTACGAATATTCAAAAATTTCAGATCGAATCGAAACAAATAACAATTGAATCAAATTTAACGGATAAAATGTCCAGTCCTAGATCAGAAAGTTATGGACAAACAAGAAGAAGAATAAGATATGTAATGTTTAGTTTTATGTTTTTTATCAAAAAAAAAAATATGTTCTATGGATTCGTATGTTCTCTCTATTGCAATAGAACCGTGCTGCTGCGTATACTGTTTTCTAGTGCTTTCATTTCTAGCCGCGAGATTATATGTTTCCACATCGGAAAGACCATCATTCTCCTAGGCTTTGACTATATTTTGGAAGTAGGTTTTGATGACTTTAGTCAAATCTGTTGAACGAGAAAACTAAAGTAAAAAACAAGTATTGGATCTTTAAGTTCTCTGAGTTCCAATACTACTCTTCTTTGCTTGACAAGATTTTCTAGGCAGAGGACCTTTCCAAAGTGAAAACAGAAATGATTTTAGTGTTCTCTAAAATCTTACCCGAGGCAAAAGCAGACTTCAAACCTCAAAATAACAGTACAATTTCGTTTATGCTAATGAATAATTAGAAAAAAGGTTTAATACTGTTACAAACTCTAAAGCCCTTGGCAGGAAAAACATAAAAACAGAGAGTATTTTCCAGTTGTTTTGCATTCTTTTAGTAACTGAAACAGAGAACTTTCAATTCCCACTTGGATCTTCCTCTTACCGTTATCACCAACTTTTGTCTTTTGATATCAAATTTGGAGATCGGTTTTTATTTGCTATCATCAACAGCTACATCAGCAAGATCATTTTCTAAAGCTTTCACTAGATTTTCGAAGTAGGTTTTGGTTACTTTAGTCAAACCAATTAGTTTCTTGCGGAAATCATCGAAATCTGTAGATGGATCGTCAGTTTCATCAACAAAGTGTTGCAGCTCCTCCTCTGCACAATGATGAAGCCTCTCCAAACCAACTTCAGCCTCCCCTTGCAAATACTCAAAAAACTGTTTCTTGGTTCGTTCCTCCCGAGGAATGTAGTATCCATATGCATATGTCCATTTCAACACCCTCCTACACTCGATGATCTGCAGTCGTAAAATCAAACATATGAAAGACATTGATCTGTTAATGAAAAATATTGTAACAATAGTCTACTTAATAACTCCTATAATGATCCTTTTTTCCCAGTCTCTTACCAATAACTCTCTTTTAATTTTAGTAATTCATCTGCTTTCACAAGATTTATAAAAATATATTTGTGAAGCCAGTCTTTTTTTTATAATCCGGGATATTCGGCGGACCTAGATATAACTGACTAATCTCATAGATCTGGTAGGTTTCAAACCCGGGGTGCTTAGCACATGTACAAGTTCGCCGTACCATGCTTGGGTGGTTTCTGAAAACCAATTGTTAATCAAAATATATCATGTCTTATTCTATTCCAACATTCCATTCTACATAACTTCTTTTTTACGCTACCCAGTGTTATCAGTGGAAGTCATAGTTACTTGAATACATGTGTCCACTTACCTGAAGCCATGCATCTACGGTGAATTGGAGCTGAGTTTGTGAGAAGCATTGTTTGACACTAAGCTTCTCAAGCTGCACCGCTTGCAATTCCTTCAAATCTTCCATTGCATTTAGCCTAGAAGATTGATTGTTTGCCCATCTTACATAATAATGCATGTATCTGTCGATTGTCCTTTTCACCCTTTTCGCCCTTTTTCTCTTAATTTTTGTTTCATCATCACCCTCAAACTTGTGGCATGTGTGGCCACCATCATATGGACAAAGACAAATCCAACAAAAGCTATGATTACAAATTGAGCAGGTCATACGGTTACATCCCTGGTTCTTCTCGATATGACAGTTGCAGTTTGGACAAAGCTTCGTATTCGCAAGTATCCAAGTCGTGTTTTTGGATTCATTATCCTTGGTATTTTTAGTAATCCATTTTGACACCATGTCGCAATTCACAGGACGGTGAGCATCTTCACTACAATTCCAGCAAAAGTCATAAGAACATAAACAAGTAACATCATAATTTTCAGTTCCATTCCTGGTTCCAAAATCAACCGCGTATACGCATCCAGGTGATGGACACCATTTAATATTGTTTCTTCCCTCTTTGACATAAGATCTAAGAAAATATCTCCAGTACTTCTCCTTATCTTCTTCTATTGTTATCAACTTATCGATCATATCTTGACCAACCACAGCATAACAAGAAGGCTCAGGACATTTAATCATCAAACATCCCGGACCATTGTTGATTTTCTCAGTTATGTAACTGGTCCAACAAGTCTTGCAATAAGGGTGACCACAGGAAACCGTTGCGATTTCCTCGCGAAGATATGATTCAAAGCAAATTCCACATCCAATGTTCACGTCTTGGTCATTGAGATCTACCATATGCTCCTTCAACATACCAACGGTTTTACGAACTCTCTCTTCGCTAGTAAACCATTCATCTTCGACTTTACTAGAACTCCACTGATAGTGAAGAAGCAGAATGATTGCTTCGACTTGGTTTATTGAGAGAACCGTAGAAATTTGTTTGATGTCGGTCTTTTGATGCTCACGGATGTCTTCTTCTTTGAGAACTATGTAACTTATCTGATCTCGCTTCGATGTGGAATCATTGTGCATATCTTCTTCCATTCCATAATCGGCTTCGGATGTGTGGTCAATGTATAAGTTTTCTTCGCCTGATTCAATATTAAGCATGCCATCATCATCCGAATAATCCATGATCAATCAAAAGCTACTACTCCTAAAAATTTTCTCTTTCTCTTTTTTTTTGGAGGGGATAGGCTCAAAGAAATGCACTCTTGTAATAATTTTGTTGTTTTATAAGCTTTCGTATCCACAAAATTTGCAGAAAGAAAACTCATGATTTGTTTCTATTAAAAAATTAAGTTTTTAGTCTCCTTCCTTTGCTATAAAGATTTTTTTCTTAAAATGCGACAAAGTCAAAAAACATAGTGATACGCAAAGTTTTTGCAAATCCCTCGCTGATTTGCGCCGAGGATTTTTTTTTTCCTTTCAAATTTACGCGTGAATTGCAAAGGATACAAAGTCATCTGATATACTGCGGTCTAGAAGTGAAATTTTTGTTTTTGCTAAAAACTAAGTTGGAGGATTTGGACCTCGCTCATACGTGTTCTATATTATGTCTTGACCAGTAAAGCTATAAAATATATTCGTCATATTTGCCTCTAAATATAGTGTTGGCCGTCCCCGAACCAAATGCCTCATCAGCTTTTTTTTTTTGAGTCGGCCTTGATAGTATCTATCCAAGATGATTTATGAAGATTTATGCCTTACAGTTTTGTTTACATTTAATCAAGTTTTTCCAATCAATATGCATTAATAAATAAATATAAGTTATATTATTGGATTTGAATCTAAACTTTTTAATGTAAAAACGAAATGAATCTTTCAATTCTATTCATGTCAAACTCATGAGTAAATAACTCACGGGTCCGATTGAAAGATAATATAACCCATTCTTAGGGGACGACTGGTTTTCCCGCTACCACCCGCAAACGCAGCTTTTGCGGTTGGTAGCGGTTTGCAACAATCACTCAAATCGTTCTAAACCGCTTCAAACCGCTCCGAATCTCATAAATTCAAAAGCTGGCTCCAACTAGCGTTTGCGGTTGCGGGCGGTTGCGGGAGGGTAAAATTTTTTTCTTTTATTAAAAACAACATATATACAAAAGTAAAAATATTTAATAAAAAATTTAAAATTGAAATTATCAAAATATTAAAATATATCTATTATATTTTAATTAATATTATAAAATTTTATAATAAAATTTTTTTTAATAAATTTTCAAAAATTAAAATTATAACTTTTAAATATAAATTTTAAATTTATTATAATTTTATGATTTTTGATATTTTTATAATTATATTAAATGTAAATATTTTTTTATTTATTATTTGACTGTTATCGCGTAGCTAACCAGTCATAAGTCACCCGTAAACACACCAATTTTTAACCGTAATACCAATCATACAAATCTCTTAAAACCGCTAGAAACCGCAACCGCCCGCATTCACAAACTCTCTCAACCGCAACTACAACCACTGCGTTTGAACCAGTAACACCCTTAAACGTTCACGGTGGGTATAGCAAAATTAATTAAAGCCCAAGTTTTGGTTACTTTTCCGGTTCGGTTTGATTGATTCCTTAACCAAAAAGCTAAACCGTATCCCAGCTCCGCCACTGCGGTCAGGATTGCGGTCAGCGAGATAGACAGACAGACCCATTCGAGTAGGAACTAGGGTTTAGGGAGATTCAATCGCAGCCATGGGGAAGAAGAAAGGCGCCAGCAAAGCAGACGCAGCTGATGACTTCCTGCAAACCCTCGAAGACTTCACCAGCAAAGAGAATTGGGACAAGTTCTTCACTCTCCGAGGCAGCGACGACTCCTTCGAGTGGTACGCTGAGTGGCCTCAGCTCCGCGACTCGCTTCTGCCTCTCCTCCAAGACTCTTCGTCCTCTTCTGGGTCGCTTCAGATTCTGGTTCCGGGATGCGGAAACTCCCGCCTCTCCGAGCATTTGTACGACGCGGGGCTCCGTGACGTCACCAATGTGGACTTCTCCAAGGTTGTTATCTCCGATATGCTTCGCCGGAACATAAGGAGTAGGCCTGAGATGCGGTGGAGAGTTATGGACATTACAAAGATGCAGGTTTTGTGTGCTCTGTGTTGTATAGCTTCTCGTTGTTGTTGTTGTCTCTCATTAAAGCAAGCTTTTTTTTTTTGGCTTCTTGATTGCGTAGTTGGGTGATGAGTGTTTTGATACGGTGCTGGATAAAGGTGCTCTTGATGCTTTAATGGAGCCTGAAGTTGGTACGAAGCTAGGGAGTCAATACTTATCAGAGGTGTGTGTGGTTTAGTTCTTCTTATAGTTTTTTTCATCAAAGCAATTGAAAGTTGTGTGCTTTTATACATCTTTTCTCAGGCTAAGCGTGTTCTGAAACCTGGGGGCAAGTTTATCTGTTTAACGTTGGCAGAGTCTCATGTATTAGGTAATTGCACTAGACCCATTAGGTGAACTGTTTCTTGGGAATTGAAATTCTTAGTGTTTCTGCAGCGTTGCTTTTCTCAAGCTTTCGTTTTGGTTGGAAGATGACTGTTCACTCAATCTCTCAAAAACGATCCAGTCTTAAGACGTTTATGGTGGTGGCTGAGAAAGAAAAGTCCATTGTGTTGCATGAGATAACCTCTTCTTTCGATCTTTTATCTCTTGGCCGCAATGATGCTCAGGTAATACTTTTATGGAAACTTACCTTTGCTCTGCCCCAATGTAATACATGGTTTTGAATTATTATTCCAGGGTTCTGGTATGTGTGAAGCCCTTGAAAGTGAGAACCAGATACGTAGAGACTGCAACAATGGATCAGACGTGTTGTACTCTCATGAAGATTTGAAACTTGGTGTTAAAGGAGATTTAGCAGAGCTTACTGGAGGTCGTCGTGTTAAATTTTCTTTAGGAAGCAATTTCAGTTATAGGGCCGTGCTTCTTGATGCTCAGAAGCAGACCGAGCCGTTCGTGTATCATTGTGGTGTTTTCCTTGTCCCTAAGGTAACTTTTTGTCAACTTCATGAGTCTCTCTACAAGCTAAATTTGCAGAAACTTATATTAGTATAATTTCGTTTGAAATACTAAAAGGTGTGTTGAAAATTTTTCAGACTCGTGCTCATGAGTGGCTGTTCTGTTCAGAGGAAGGACAGTGGCAGGTTGTTGAGAGTTCTAGGGCCGCTCGTCTCATAATGGTAAAGCTCTATCTGATTAAGCCTATCTCGGTGATCTATACTAATATTCGGTTTGAGTATCTGACAAGATATTAATTTCATTGTGTAAGGTTTATCTGGATAGTAGTCATAATGGCGTCAGCATGGAGGATATCCAGGTACAATCTGCATACAAAGTTGCCTGATGCTTTATGTTATTTACTGACTTGGTTGATTATATATATTGTAATTTTTTTCCACTCAGAATGATTTATCTCCCATGGTGACACAACTAGCTCCTAGAAACGATGATGAAGCAGCTCGCATTCCGTATGTTCATTTTTCTTATTTCTGAATTTCAAAATCTCTCTCATATCATTCCCCTCAGTATCTTCTGTACTATTATTTGTTGAAATGAATTTGGTCCTGCAGGTATATGATGGCAAGTGATGGGATCAAAAAGCGTACTACTGTCCACGAGGTGTTATTTAACAATATATCACTTTAAAAGCTTCCATTTTAGTTTTGACAAAATTTGAATGAATTTCTGCTAGTTGGTATCTGGATCTTAGTTTTTGTTTCTTACAATTCTATCTGGGTTTATATAGGTGACGTCTTCCTTGACTGGGGAAGTTGTCGTTGAAGATGTGGTTTATGAAAGCACTCCTAGTAATACCGGAGGCTTATCTCCTTCTGCTGATTTGGCATTTAGACGTCTTGTATTCAAAAGAACCGAGTATTTAATACAGTCTGAAGCCTTGCTTGTAGAGGATGGCGAGGTTGTTGATCAATCTCAGACAGAGAAAACTAAAAATGCTTCCCAATCAAAACGGAAGGGAAATAAAAAACGAAACCAAGGTAAAAAAAGTCTCTACGTAATTATTGTGATACAGAACATTTCATGCTTTTTTTTTTTTAATGCTTGTACCCATTTCAGAAACGAGCGGACCCATTATGAAGGTCTCTCATGATTATTTGGCTAGCTCTTACCACGCTGGAATTATTTCTGGATTCACACTGGTATCTTCCTATCTGAAGAAGGCTGAATCGAGTGGAAATATGGTAAGCATTATTCACTTTGGCCACCTTGTTTTAGATCCTTAAGTGTACTGACCCTGCAATGTTATGATACTTTTCAGGTTAAGACTGTTATAATTGGTCTTGGAGCTGGGTTACTTCCCATGTTCCTCCATGGATGCTTGCCATTTTTCAGTATCGAGGTAATTTCTTTTTAAAAAGGGTTAATCACGTTGAGTATTTTCGTTTGCCACTTACGTGATGGTATCTCGTTTAATAGGCTGTTGAACTTGACCCGGTAATGCTTAGCGTTGGCAAGGATTACTTTTGTTTCACACAAACTGATCGCTTGAAGGTAAAATCCCTTTTCTTTTTATACAAAAGTTCCAATTTTGTTATCATATTTTAATTCAATTTATCATCATTCAACTTTTTCGCCCATTTTTATAATAGGTGCATATTGCTGATGGGATCAAATACATTAGAGACATAACAAACTCTGAATCTTCTTCCGAGAAAACGTCGGATGCTGTCTCTAAAACAGAGTCGGCTAGTTCCAATAATGCGGAAGGCAGCACTTGTCCTGACATCTTGATTATAGATGTTGATTCAGCAGATTCAAGGTATGCACTAAGGCCAACTACTATTACATTTCTATGACTTCTTGCATTGATCTTACCGTTTTTTCATGTTTGCTTTCTGTCTGTAGCGGTGGATTAACCTGTCCTGCATCTGAGTTTATTGAAGAGACATTTCTTCTCTCAGTTAAGCGTGCTCTCCCTCAGCATGGTCTTTTTGTAGTGAATTTGGTCTCCAGGTCACAATCTGTCAAAGATATGGTCGTATCAAGAATGAAAAAGGTAAAAACCAAGTGTGATTCGATCCTTGTGAATCTGCTGTTACGCTAGTAGTTGGTTTTGAGTCCGAATTTGTAACTGGTGTCTTTTGTTTTGGTGTGTTTACAAGGTTTTCGATCACTTGTTCAGCCTGCAACTAGAAGAGGAAGATGATGTAAACGTGGTGCTGTTTGGGCTCTGCTCTGAATCTGTAATCGGAGAGTGCGATATTCCAGAGTCTGCAGTTATACTTGAGGAACTGCTCAAGTGCCAGAGATCGGAAACGAAGCAAAGCATCATCGACTCTACAAACAAGTTGAAATGCTGGAAATGAATTAACATCATTTCAACTTGTTTGAAAACAATCATATGTCTTTAGCTGCTTTAAAAAGGATTCTTTCATGTTTTGACATGTTATACGTGCTGTTTGAAAAAAAATTGAGCTTACTGAAGATTATACTTATGTGATAGTTTCTTCCTTAAACGCAAGTGGAAAATGAAGCGTGGGGTTTAGTTTAACATAAGCTTCACTTTATCGTTAGACCAACCCACATATTGAGGCATTCAATTTGGATGATAGTGATGTTCGAATGTAACAAGTTAAAGACATCATCAATGTATCTTTGATTTATTGTTGCATTTTTGGAAACAATCCGTTTTTTTGCTAATGAAAGGTACCAACAATCCGCGTTGTTGCCTAACCAAATGGTTCGAACGGTGATATTGCGATTGGAGCGGCGCAAGCAAACACATTTGGTCTATCAACTTTTTTTTTCTTTAAAGATTTTGGTTTAGCAGTTTACAAAAAAAAATGAATAAATATGTAAACAAAAAATACGTAAATGAATAAAAATCTGGCCGCCGCGAAAGACGAGAAAAATAGAGACAAAGAAACGAACGCCGAAACCCCGTGGGTCCGAACGACGTCGTCGCTTGTAATAAGTTGTAATATTTTGCATGCAAGATATATTGTTGTTAGGTTAGGTCACATGTTTATGGCTTCCAATAGTAACCAGTTTCTCGTCGTCCCGCAGTTAACAGTAACAAAAATTTCTATATATACTCTATATCTATACATTTTTATAACTGTTAGAACCGCACCTCAATTAAACCGCTTGTCCCGCACCACTTAACCCGCAGTCACCATTCGGAGCCAATATATATAAAGAGAGAGCCTCCGGTGAAAGATATAACCTGTTATCATTGTAGACATTAATGTTAAGCATTTAAACTTGGGAAGAAACTAGAAAGGTAGCTTGCAAAAATCTAAGGTGACCTCTTCTTTTGTTTTTCTGCTGGATTTGTTATAAGAAGAGATTTAAATTAACTTTTCAGGTTTGCTTTAAGTTGATATTATGCTATTTTATTTGTTCATATTCTAAATGATCAGAACCTAGTTCAAGCTGATACAAACTCGATGATATTCGTTTCACAGTTTAGTATCTAGTTAGGTTGAATTGTTTATCTATAATTTAATGAGAGAAAAGACAAAAGACAGTTCATATTTAATTTAAATTTGCGACACTGTATAGCATGACGGTGTCTGTATGAATGTACTGGGAAATCAACCGAAAGGTACAATGCATTAAACCTCTCTCGTAGAAAATTCCAAGCATAAAGTTGTAAAGGAAGAGACAGATGCTGCAGAATTGGTCAAAATCTTTTTGACAAATCTAAATAAAAAACAATAAAATGTCACTTTCAAAATAATTACTAGTGTTTGTTGACAAAAAAAAAAAATTAGAGCTTTGTGTTATTATAATGAAAATAAAATGAAAGCGACATCAATCTGGGACTGGGGTAAAAGGACCCCCTGCTCTCTTCATTGGTTGAGTTGTACATTAGCTGTCAAATTATTACATTTCAATATACATTCGTTTTTTTTGGGACAAATCAATATACATTCGTTAACTCCAAATATATACATTTAGATGGATGGTACAACCACATTTTTGGAGTTACTTCCCAATTTCTATTGTAAGTAAATCATCATATAAATCTTAAAATTACTGAGTTGCTTCATTATACATATACTACATGTACTATGACTCCTGATCTTGGAGTTACTTCCCAATTTCTATTGTAAATAAATCATCATATAAATTTTAAAATTACTGAGTTGCTTCATTACGTTATGTATTATGATATCAGGAGTCACTGCCTATATCTTTACATTTCATCTACAATAAACCGGTATAATTACATTGAAAACTGAAACAAAGTTGTTAATTTATATATATAGTCCTGATAAATTTATGTAATATATATATAGATATACAGTATTTGTCTCACAAGAAAATCTAGGTTTAATGAGAATTAAATGAACAAAATGACGAAAAGAAAGAAACAAAATAAAGAAAAAGACATATGAAATGTAGTCCCCCTCTTCTCTTTGCTTTCTTAATTTCTTATATACACAAACAAAGTTCTCTCTCTCCCTCATGTCGAGTTTTCTGCGGTTGCCCTATCTCATGACCCTTTAGGTTAACGGCGTTTTCATCAAACCTCTGGTTTTCGTGGACTTTCTTTTCAAGATCAAAAGCCTTGTTTTTGCTTTTGGGTTATAAACCAAAAAAAGTGACAAAAGAAAAAACACATGGAAGCTTAGAAGAAGAAAGCTTTCAGAGTTTGTGAGGTTGTTGTTGGTTAGTTTGTTGTTTTCTAGCAAATGCTGAGTCTCTTCTCTCTGTAAGTTCTTTGATATCATCTTCCCATTAATTTCCTCTGTTTTTTTCCACATTTTGGTATTGTTTACCAACTTAAACTAGACTAATCTTAATCATATAGAGCAAGATGGATTAAAGATTTTTTTCTTCTCTTTTGTCGTTGGTGTTGTTATCATCTTCTTGTGGGGTTCGCTTAGCTTTGAATCTTGACTGTATTGATGTTTTCTTTTAATATCACCTTTAATGATTTAACCAGTTATACTCATTAAATGAACTTGTAAATGAGTTAATTTCGTGGTTTCTTGATTTAAGAAAATGTTGAATCTGAAAGTTGATTAAGAAAATGTATTGTCTATGATTGTGCATATAAAATATATTGTCTCCGTATGGAAGCAAAGTATGATATCATATTTTAAACATCTATGATTGTGCTACTAAACTCAAAAATAATATACTTCAAACTGATAAGATCTTAGGGGCTTAACCTCTGACAATTATCTACTTTCTTTGACTTTGGCTACTAATTTTATAATCCAAAGCCGTGTGTATTGGTTGCTCCAAACACTTTTGTAGTTCGAATTTCATTTTTAAAATTTACAACCAAGTCACCAGTTTGTTTGTCTGTCTGAGGGTACCTTCAAAAAGACAAGTTGTTTTTGAGTTGTAATATTATGTTGTTCAGCTGCAACTTGCTGTTTTTAGATGAGCCATGATATTAGCTTCTCCCAACATGGTCTTTATAAAAAGGCATCAAGTAAACAACCGATCTTTTTGTTTTGATGTCAAGGAATAAAATATTCTAGAGACTCGGCAGGGATGATGATGGAGAATAAGCGCAATGTATGCTCTCTTGAAGATAACAGCATTAAACGACACAAGTCTGATCTCTCTTTCTCTTCCAAGGTCTTATGATGATACTCTCGATCTTCATGCTAAATGACCTTACCACATTCGTGGACCAACATGCTAATGAGTAATGACCCGTCTGTGGTTTAACAGGAGAGGAAGGATAAGGTGGGAGAACGTATCTCAGCTCTTCAACAGCTAGTTTCCCCTTATGGAAAGGTACTAACTATTCCGTCTGAAATTTCCTTTTCAAGCGACATATTACATGATCAAGCCCCTCTCTCTTTCTCTGCAGACCGACACAGCATCAGTTCTTCTAGAGGCAATGCAATACATTCAGTTTCTTCAAGAACAAGTCAAGGTCTGCTCTGTTTCCTTCACGGTTTCGAATCTGAACTGCATTTGTCCATCTTCTGATCCAACAATGAGTTTTTCTGTACAGGTTCTAAGCGCTCCATATCTTCAAACAACCCCAATTACCACACACGTGAGCATAATCTTGACTCCTTTCTTTTACTAGGATTGCTATTCAACAACCTGTTGATATGGAACTCAACATCTCTTGCTTGTTTTTGTAAAACAGGAGGAGAAGCTGGGAGAGTACAGATTGAGAAGCAGAGGGTTATGTCTTGTCCCAATGGAGTACACAGTAGGTGTTGCTCAAACCAATGGTGCTGATATTTGGGCTCCTGTAAAGACTCCAGTCTAATTCGCCCATCTGATGATCTGTCTTTCTCAAGATTAAATGAAAGATAATAAAAAAAAAAATGTTAGGGGTCTGATGATGATGCCTATGTAACACATATATAAATTGATGTAAGACCCATGAAGTTGTCTCATAGTCAGTGATGTCTTTTTCTGTTATTCTTACTGCTTAATCTCTCAACTCTGTGGTGGCTTCATCCCATTACTTGAATTTGTATAAGTTGTCTACACTGATAGTGATTTGATTCTAATGAAAAATTTAAGTTCCTAAGGGAATTAGCTTAAGCTCCAGACTCCAGCGGCCTAATAACATACATACCACGCACGCTGAGATCATTACAGAACCAACTAATACATACGAACCGGTCAATGACGGATATAACATCCGGTTTACGTCGCTTAATGAAGCCAAGTGTTTGTGCGATTGAAAACCGGTTTATTAGAAATCCGGTCTAAAATAAAACCGTATCTCTTAAAAGAGCAGCTGCAGCGAAACCCTAAGCCCTGAGAGAGATTACATGACGATGGATCATATAGCTGCGGCGGAGGAGCAAATCGTATCGGAGAGGCTTAGAAGAAAGCTTGAAGAAGTTAATGTAGCAGCTCAATCTCAGCTTTCTCCTATCCAAGATCACATCAATTTCACCCTCCAGGTATCTTTCATTCACAACTTTAGGCTTATGGGCCTGAACATCTTTACTGGGTTTGATCCAATCTTTCTTCTTTAAACTCACTTCTCCAGAAGCTGTCACCTTTAACTTTTTTTAGCTTCGTCGAAAGTAAGCAACTTTTGTCTATTTGATTAGAGACTAAAGATAAAAAAAATTGTTATCTAAGTTGTGAAACAGCTTCTCTTTTGTTACATTGAGTTACATGAATCTGTTATTTCATTTTCATTGTTGCAGCAAGCCTATTTCAAATGTGCATATGAGTGCTTTGACAGAAGAAGACATCAAGAGGAGATTAGTAACTGCGTCGAGCACTGCAGTGTCCCTGTTGTCAAATCTCAGCAGCATTTCGAGAATGAAATGGCTCAGTTTCAGGTAGTATATCTCCCACTAAAAAGAGATAAAAGATGATGATGAAGAACTGATGGATTTTTGCATTTCTGTTGTATAGGAAAGACTGAACAGATCATTGGTGGTGTGTCAAGACAAATTTGAGGCTGCAAAGCTCCAGAAGATAAGGCCTGAAGCGGTTAACGAGATGGAGCGCTGCGTGCACAAAGTCATTGAAGAGAACCTCAACACATTACCTCACATTGTTCAGAGAATGAAGACAGCATTTAACATAGCTAACTAAAACCTCAACCACTTCTCCTCCCGGGGACATCTCAGAACAGTGGACTCCAGGACCTGAGTTGAATATTGCACACTTTAAAGACCTTTTGTGTTGTCTATTATATGATTTACAATTTTTTTTATTCTTCTTCTTATATAAATAAATTGATAGGTTTACATTTCGCACTGGATTGATAACTGTTTTTATTTGTTTTGTTCTTTTCGGCCTTGAATCACATCAGAAAAGACAGGTCTCAATCAAATACTGTATCCTCAAGCTTTGTATAGTAACAAAGCAATCACATGTTTCAAAGCCAACTGTATAGCCAATCTCTGTAGCCCATAGCCACAAGATCAGTTTAACAAAATAATAAAAACTCACATGGATTCCAATTACGGTGTAAAACAATTTGAAGCTATAGTCGGAAAGTGCAGTTAAGTGGATCACCAAATAACATAGTATGACAGTTAGACAAGAGTTTCAAAAAACATAACTAGAACAATCACTGCTCCATAGAGAATGAACAACTGAAACAAGAGGATGTACCACCATTGTATCTAAGATAAGATGAAAACCATGGTAGACAACTGAGAATATTCATTCCGAGAACCGAAAACCTTATAATAAAAACACAAAAACAATGGAAAGAGAAGGGCTCTAATCAAGACCACATGATATACAAGACAAGAACTTAAGAGCCAGTAGCCGCTCCAAAGTCCTAAAATCATTCCATAAGCTTCACGTCCTCAACATGGTTCAGAAACATGTGTACTTTAAAACGCTTCTCAAACGCTCCCATTCCCTGGATTTCAATTCTGGTTATAGATTCTTTGACCAAATTGTAGTAGTAAACACGGAAAGGGTCGGATGGAAAGAATTAAGCACTTGAATAACCATTACTCGGTGGTTGATGGGAAGTTGTTGTATAAAGGAAGGTTGGTTATTCCTCGCAGTTTGAAACACGTTCCGGTGATACTTACTGAAAGTCATGATTCTTTGGCTGGGGGACATTCTGGTGTATTTAAAACTCTCAAGCGGATTCAAGAAGGGTTTCATTGGACTCAGATGGTTAAGGATTATGTTTCAGCTTGTGATGTTTGCCAGTGCCAAAAATATTCGACTCTTTCACCTGCAGGATTATTGCAGCCTCTATCTATTCCAGAGCAAGTTCGGGAGGCTCTATCAATGGATTTTATAGAGGGCCTTCCTCTATCAGGAGGGGTGAACGTTATATTTGTAGTAGTCGTCAGGTTGAGTAAGTTTGCTCACTTTCTGAAGTTGAAGCACCCTTTCACCTCAGTAGACGTGGCTGAGCTGTTTGCTAAGGAGGTTATTCGACTTCACGGCTATCCTAAGTTGATTGTTTCGGATCGAGACTGGATTTTCTTGAGTTAATTTTGGAAAATTTTGTTTCGACTGAGTGGAACACAACTGAAGTATAGCACAACCTTTCACCCCAAACAGATGGTCAAACCGAAGTATTTAATAGGTGTTTGGAGACTTACTTGAGATGCTTTGCGTCAGCACATCCTAAGTGATATACCATGGATTTGATCTATTTTCATCCATGGTATATAAGTGTTTTACTATCTATATTATATATTCTATCCTATTAGGTATGTTTTCAGGTTCAGGAGTATCTTGAAGTAAAGTGATGATTATGGAGCATTTAGGAGCTTAAAAGAGATTTCATCCGAGCTGACCATTAGAGGTCGATATGCAGAAGAAGCAATCGATCGCTGCACATCCAATGCCGTCGATTGATACAGAAGAGAAGCCTCGACGATTGAAGATTATGATCTATCGATGTACATCCTGTATCATCGATCGATGTCGAGACGCGGAACACACGACTTGGTTCCAGCCGACTTTAAACCAAGGCTTCACCAAATTACAAGATTACCCCTGACGAGTTTTTAACCTAATAGTTATATACTTGCCTAAGTGTTAGGAGGAAGGAGAGCTTTTACCATCATTGTATTCTTACTTTCAGCAAAAGCGAGAGAAAGAGAGTTTTAGGAGAGAAGATCATAGAGAGATTTGTGATTGGAACTCCATTGATTCATCTATTCTATTCTATGCAGTTTTTATCTATATTTTGTGTCATGAATTGCTTAGCTATGTCTAAGTCATTTACTTGTTAGATTCAAGGTTCAAATAGGCTAGAGGGATTAGCCCCAACTATAGAATTACTTAGTTGTGATATTCATTGATTGATTATTCTTAATGCTTGTTCTAGCCTTGCTAACTAGAATATTGAGCCTAGAAATTTGCATGTGTCTAGCATCCTTGATCATCATGTCCTGAATCTAATCTGTCATGCTAGGACTGCTAGAGAGAGCTAACCGCTGATCTAGGAGACTAGTGAGCATTATCAACATGCGCCTAGGGCTTAACTAGAACCTATTTATCGATATTGTAATCTGACAATCGATCGATATTGCAAAAGATGTATCGATCGATATCCCTATAGGATCATCGATTGACACTTTCTTGTGATCAAAAGACGACAGTTGAGATCCAAGATCTAGTTAGTTAACCAGTGAAACATTGACATCGCTGATCACTGTGATTAAGGAGTTGAGCTCTAATATATCATGCATGCAACTGTTAGGCATCTATAGGATTATAATCTCCAACACCTGAATAGAAACCCTGCATCTAATATCTTCTAATAAAGTTACACCCCCAATCATCTTGTTAGTCGAACAATAGCCTTGCTCAATTAGGATTGCTATTTACTTTAAAACCATAAAACAACAAACACCTAGAATTAATAACCTGACTAGATTTAATAGGTTCCCTAGCTCCTTGTGGATTTGATCCCTAAATACTGCAACTGAACCTCTTATTTGAGAGAGTAATTCACTCTTTAGGGTAATTTGAGTGGTATCAATAAGTCATAGCCGAAGTACTTACCTTGGGTTGAACTCTGGTACAGCACCAATTTTGACACTTCCTTGGGGACTACTCCATTTCGGGTGGTGTATGGCGAAACTCTCCTCAGCTCTTACGTTATGAACCGAGATCTACTTCTAATTTTGAGCTGGAATTGATGGTTCGGGAAAGAGATGAGATGCTCGTTCAAATCAAGCATCATCTATCACTAGCCCAGGATCGCATGAAAACGAATGCAGACAAACATAGGAAGGAGCTCAGTTTTAACAAGGGTGACCTGGTCTTTCTCAAGCTGCGACCATACATGCAGCAATCTGTTGCTAAAAGGTGTATCAGAAGTTAGCAGCCAGATTTTATGGTCCCTTTGAAGTATTGGAGAAGGTGAGAGTTGTAGCATATCGTGTGTTGTTACCGGTGGATTCAAATATTCATAATGTGTTCCATGTGTCTCAGTTGAAACCAGTCATTGGATCACATCATTCAGTGTCGCCTTTACCTACATCATTCTCTGTTGCTGATTAAGTGGTCATTGAACCGGAATCAATTGTGGATACACGGTATGACGCACAAGGTCATTTGGAAGCATTAGTTTCTTGGAGTGGTATTCCAGATCATGAAAACTCTTGGGAGCGAGTGTCTGAGTTGCTGCAGCAATTTCCTCGTCTGAAGCTTGAGGACAAGCTTCTTTTCGTACCGGCGGGTATTGATAAGCTCTATGATAAGCCATTTAGAGCTTATGTGAGACAGAGGATGAAGAGAGCTGACGTGGAAGGGGCTTCTAAAGATCTCAACAAACAATGCTGATGTGGCGAGGAAAGAGGAAGAAGTTTGTTGCTTTGATTCTGTATCGAGTAATTCTACTCTGATCATTGGACTTGTAGAGATATTTCTAATAAAGACCAACTTTTTGACAATTTTTAGTTTTTTTTTAAAAAAATATATTACATTAAAGATCACTAATTTAACTGTTGGATTAATCAGCAATAATTAGTTGAAGTGTCCTGAATATTTCAATTTAAATTGGTCCTTCAAAATGCCTCATCACTCCTCCATAGCTAACTATTTAATATGCATATGAGACTGTAAGAAAACAACAGATAGGAGACACATCACATGACAAAAATAACGTAGGGTTCATAACCTGTTTAAATTTAGGATACTAAAAGTTGGAGAACCCATGCTATATGACTATCTTCGACTCATATCTTTTTTTTTTCAAGTTCACAACACTCTCAAGAGTAGAACAGTTGTTTTATATTGCAACATTACATGCCTTATAGCTTAGAATCCACATAATGTCTCCTGCTAAATTACATTTGTCGTTATTTAGTGTTACCGCCAATATACCCGTTCCTTTATTTATTTCAATGTATGAATATATACATCTATCATGATATGGTACACACAACTTTATTAGAAACTGCATGAGTAGATCCCTCCATGGTATTAAGTTGTAAATAGTCTAGCAACAAAATTATTAAAATAAGTTAAGGTTTGAGCATATATTAAAAGATCTTTAATAAGACTACTTATAGCAATTAAACATGTAAAAATAATTAAACATCTTTACAAAGCAGTGTAACATTCAGCAAAGACTAACTCCAGTAGCACAAAACCTTGGATATCATCAATTATTAATGCTTTATACACATAGCTTAAGAGGGTAGGAACAGAGCAGTTAAATATTAATTCGTAGCACCACAACACTCTCAACGAAAACTTAATTCTGAGACAAAACATTAGCTTGCATCAATTATGAATTGAATTGCATGGTGTTGAAGGACATGAACTTAATACTTAGCACTTAAGCCCAATAGCTCCATACTTATCATTTGCACCTCTTGCATATCTGTCACAGTTATAGCCTCTCTCTCTCTCTCTCTCTCTCTCTCTCTCTCTCTCTCTCTCTCCAGCCATAATCTACCTCAATATGATGACATGTTCGTGCATCTCATACCTATCACTCACCGACGGTCTCCAAGTGGACCATTCTTGCATCGATAATGCATCAAAAGATCAGGACTTTCCAAAACCATATACATATTTTAACTAATTAAAAACAAAGATAAGAACCACAAACCTCCCCATTAGGTAGGAATCACGAGCTTCATACTTGTGTCCATATTTGATGCAGTCTCTGTAGCTATACCGTTCCCCGATCCTCGATGCAGTCTCTATCAGGTTTGATGATAAGATCCTTGAGTTCCATGCCAAGACAAAAGTTTTCGTTTGGTGGCCTCCCATTGTTCGGACTACCTATCATTGTGGTTAGTCCCAGTCCTGCACTTTTTATATGTAGAAGAGTCCTTTCATCGAAGAAGCCAAATTAAAAATATCTTCGATGCGGTTTTAACATCAGAAACTAAAAAGGAACCATACGATGCTTTCTTGAATACCTTTCATAACTTTTGGCCTCAGATTTAGCTACACATAGATGTAACCTGGAAGTTAGATAGCAACACACCATCACAGTATGACGATGAACAAAGTGGATTCGGTGGTTGGATCCTGTAGCATCATCTTAGATGCACTAAGTTTCTCTGTGGAGATAATCTTTTTCGTCTCTCTTAATCCATGGACAAACACTACAAGAAAATGGTGATATTGCAACATATTTTCTGCAACGTTATCTTCTCTTGAAATTTGGTAACAAATTTTACCATGTTTTTGCAATGATAAATACATATCAACAATTAAATACAAATTCACCGCAAACCAACGATAAAAAAAATCATTACAAAATTACGTTACCAGTTTGCAAGTTTCTTACTACTTATAAAAAATTTCTTGCAAATTTCCAATGAAAACTTCAGAGAAAATGAGATGTGGCTTTTTGGAGAAAGGAAAGAAAGTACCATGTTTTAATATGTGACACGTTTATCACTGTATTTGCAACATCTTTATGTATTTTAGGATATTTATTTTCAATTTAAAAGTTAATATATATCCCCCTTAAAAGAATTTTTTACATATTATTTCATCAATATAATTTCGAACCAAAATTTATTAAATTTATACTGAATAACGAAAACTTAACTAAGTAAAGTAAACTAGATTTTCAATTGTTTAGTTATACTCATCTTATATTTCAAATTTCACTATATATTTTTGACAATTTGTTGAATTATAATTCTAAAATATCATTTTGTTATACGATGAAACCAACACGCTAATATATCTTTTTTGTAACTGATATATATCATTTTATTCATAGTTTGGTGTATATCTCCACGCCAGAACTTTTCTAAAATAGGATACCAGCATATACGTGAACTTAGGGATATGATTCTTGAGCAATTAAGATTTTCTCTTTTCTCGGTTCTTTATAAATATGATTTCTCAGTTTCTTGTCATACTTGTGGAGAATTAAGTTTCCATGTTCTGCTTCCTCTTCAACGAAAGAGAGATTGTGAAACTAGAATTACACATAGCGCATGCTAGTTAATTAACGAAGGTAACAAACAGAACCCTTACTTCAAAGTGTTTAATATTTGGTAATTTGGTGTATACTTTGTATTTGTTTTGTTCTCTGATATTCATTTAAAAATTTTACTATTACTTTTTTTTTTCAGATTCAGGATGAATCCTAGTCGATGTCCTAGAGGATGGAGAAAAACGGAGTCAAAGAATCAATATATATATGGGAGCCAAATCAACATATGTTTCCTGTGTTTCCAATCCATCAAAAGAAGAAAATATAACGATTAGAATTGTTTATTTTTCTTAGAAGCATGGTTTTTAATAATTGTTCAATATTGTTGTAACATTTGATTATTTAATAAAATTAGTTATTTGATTAATTCATATTTTTATTTTTATTATTTTAAATTTGAAATAACCATCACATTTAGAATATTGTGAAATAGCAAATATAAAACAAATACAATTTAACAAAGTTGCGTTAGAATTATATTGTCGTAGTATGTATTATGTATAGCAACAAACTGTGTGAGTTTAGAATTGCAAAGTATGTTGTAAAGATACAACAAATTTGCAAGACAAATGTTATTGCACTATTACGATGGATTTAGCAATAAATCATTCCATTGCAAAATTTGCAATATTTTTGCAACAAAGGGAATTTGCAACAATCAATCAGCAACACCGTATAATTCATTACGGTTTCATTGCAAATATACATTTGCAACAATATATCGACCTATTGCAATATTTATTATTTATTGCAATATCATTATTTTCTTGTAGTGAAAATCATTGAAGAATAAAGCAGATGAGGCCATTGTAGTTGGTCTCGCCGTTTTCTTAGCCATGGATGCGGTGAGTTTGGATGATCGGGTTTGTGGATTCGATGAGAAGCGAGTTATATATATAGGTGAAGTTAGGGTAATTGAAGAGTTTGGTCGCCATAAGATTTTTACAATAAAGAAGAGTGAGTGGGAGTGGGGGATGACTTGAGTTACTCCGGAGATCCGAAACGGCTGAGCTGAGAGAGTTTTGTTGAGGAAGATGAAGAGCAATGCATGTCTACGTTACTACAACTCAATGGTTTTGCTGGGCCATCATCTGGGCTTCGGCATAAGACAAAATGACATAAAAATTAAGCTGACATGTGACAATGATTGGCTCTGAATATTTTTGCTGATGTGGCATATCTAGAAATCCTCTAATTTAGTTTCTTTTATATAATAGAGATGTTTTTTAAAGAAAATATAGTTGAACATCAATCATTTTTGTATTTTGCAAAGTTTTATAAATAAATACATTGTTTTTTTTTTGTCATCAACAATACATACTCATACTGACTCTGTAAACCAAACCGGGTGATCTGCATCCATGTGAACGACAAAAGACTGTTGCTTTTTAGCAATGCGTGCTAGACTATCTGCCTTTGCGTCCGTGGTACATAGATAATCTCTGATCGGGTGAAGCTCTCTTTCAGGATCTTGATATCTTCCAAATAATTTGCAAAAGCTGGTCATTCTTCTGGTTCCGAAACCATCTTCACCAATTGAGAACAATCCTTTGCAAACGTAACCTGAAATTAATGTAAATTCCTCATACATTCCATTGCCCAGAGCAACGCTTCCATCTCCGCATGAAGAGGCGAGAGACTAGCCCTAACATTCCTTGCCCCTAACAATCCATCAAAACCTTCCAAAGTACTGAGCCAACCTTGTCCTGAAAAACTAACCCCTTCTTTCCACGAGCCATCTGTAAAACACCATCTTCCTGGGATCGACGGCAATATCACATCTATTGTTTGTGGTGTCGTCCTCTGGTCATTCACTACTTGTGCTTCAGCCCACATTGTTGATTCTGTTTCAGCCAATTTAAGTGTATCCATAGGATTCATATCCAAATAAATACATTGTTATGCTTTAATAATAACTACTCGATTAATTTTAGTAAATTGTATTTGTCAGATAATTTTAGTAAATTTTATCTGTATAAGATTCTTTTGGATGTTATGGTATTATGTTTTCTGATTTTTAATTATTAAATTAAGATTTCAAAATATTATATTACTCTGGATTCTTACAACCTAATTTGTTTTTTTTTTCAAAAAATTATATTTTAGGATCTATGATTTTATATTTACAAAATTTGGAATATTATCATTTTTAATTTTTAATATTTATTTTTCAATTGGTATACTTGGTCAAGAAATTTGGAAAATTCACAATTATTTTTGATTTTGGAAGGTTATATGATTTTTGAATTTGTTTGTTACTAAATAATTCATTATTTTATGAAAATATATTTGAATTATGGGTAAGATTTGTTTAAATATTTTTACAGAGATTTGGTTATAATTAAAATAAATATCACATTTATGAAAATTAATTTTTCATTGATATCTTTAATTAATTATTAGAATTTTAAATTTTTATAGTAACATATTTTGTAAGTAGTACATGAACTAAATGTTATTTATCTACTATTATATTTTGTATCTAATAATTTTTAGATAATATATTTCTTTTCTTTTAAAATAGACAAAAAGATAATGTATAGTTGTAAATAAAAGTTTAACATGCGTTAATAAATTGTTTTTTGCTTAAAAATAGTTTAATATGTTTTGTCAATGAATGATAAATTTATTTAGATGAAAGCCTGTTAAAAATAGGTTAATATACCAATTTAATATAATTTTTTCATATTTTGTTGATGGAACACCTCTATTTTAATACAATACTAGATCTTGATCCGCGCGACCGCGCGAGTATTTAATTTGTGTTCGTATTTAGTAATATATTTGTTAATGTAGTCATATTTGTAAATGTAAATGATATATTTGTACTGAATTTTATATTTATCATTTTAGAGTAAAATGTATCACCGATATTTGGTATTATATAAAAAAATATAACATTTATATAATTAGATCCATGTCTAAGAAATATAGCGAACAAATTTTTTAAATAGAAAATACAAAAATAGATAATTGGGAATTAGCATGCTATTTATAAATGATACGTTAGCTATAATATTTGTAAGTAAATAAAATTGTTGTTAAACTTCTATCAAATTTCGAACATATAAAAATTAAGATTTAAATTTGTAAGAAAATAAAATAAAATATAAATTTGATGTAACTGATAAAAAATTATAAATGGGCATAATTTTGTGTACATTTAAACCATGACTTTGCGAATGTTTGCTTTTACTTTTGTAAATATTTTTTTTGCCTAAGGTGATAGTATATATTTTAAAATTTTACATGTGTAAAATGATTATTTAATAATATTTATAAGCATGATAATTTTATAGTTTATATTTTTTTTTTAATTTTATTTTGTCTTGTAAACCGTCAATGGTTTTACCACCATTTTTAGAATATGATCCGTGCATCTGTACAAATGTTTTATTTTGTTTTTTTATTGTGGATCAAAATTTTACGATAATTTCTAATAAATTATTTTATATACAAGGTAAGTTGGTAAATAATTATAATGATGCATGTAATATATTTGTATTGGTAAGAAGAATAATTATTTTCAAAAACAAAATGAAGAGTAACGTGAATTGTGGGAGAGAATGAGACAAACCGTAACTTATATTTTTACATAGATATTTTGTGTATATTATTGATATTCATTGTTGTTTATAATGTTAATATGAAATAGATAAGTTAAAATATTTATATTAAATTGATTGTGAATTTAATTTAGGAAATGTTTTATTAATTTTGAAAAAGACATGAAAAACACAGAAGTAAGAGTAATTATTACTTCATTAATTTTAGAAAAGACAAAAATTACTTAAAAATAGGTTTATTTAATTATATCAATGGCATTAGGTTGTAAATATTGTGCAAAATTAAGGGTTAGTCTTAATTTGTACTTCTCTTTTAATAGATTAGATAAATTATAATCATAAATTTGTAAAATAACATTATTTTTTATGACAAAAATTTAATTAACATTAATTATAATTATATTATTAAGTTATGAAATTAATTAGTGCATTATTTATAGAATATTTAAAATGTTTGGTAAGATTCTGGTAGATTTTTTTCAACAGTTTTTTTAGAACTAAAAATAAAATTCAAATTTATTGTTAAAATTGATTTATTATTATTATCTTACTTATTATTAAGATTTAATATAAATAATTAAATATTTTACATTAAATAATTAGTTAAGTGGTCATACTTTGATTTGTCAATAGTAGATAAAAAAGACCCTAAATTAATAGAATAGATATAAATTATAATCGTAAATTTATAAAATTACATAATGTTTTTATGACAAAATTTATTTAACATTAATGATAATTATATCATTAAATTATGAAATTAATTAGTGCATTATTTATATAAACAAATTTAAAATGTTTGGTAAGATTTTGGTAGATTTTTTCTACAGTTTTTTAGAACTAAAAAAAAATTCAAATTTATTGTTAAAATTGATTTATTATTTATATCATACTGATTATTAAGATTTAATATAAATAATTAAATATGTTACATTAGATAATTAGTTAATGGTCCTACTTTGACTTATCAATAGTAGATAAAAAATAGGATCCTAAATTAATAGATTAGATTTTTCTTCTTTTAAAAAATTACTAATAATTAGACTGTGAGTGGTGACCGATCGAATTGCACTGTACTATCATTAATAGTTACAAAAAAATTACATATATATATATATCTATACATTTTTGTTAATATTAAAATCGTACCGCAATTGTTCTGCATGTTACCAAATTAATATGAAGATTGGCCAAAATATTTAGTCAACAAGATTTATTACTAAATGTCTTACCTAATTAAAATTTCTTCAGCTCTGTGCATATATATATGTATATATATATTGTTTAAGCTTTGTATTTTACAAATACCCAACAACAACTAGACTAACAAATTCACGAAACAATTCTTTGAGATAGTGAAACCATGAAATCAACACAAATAACTCTCGTTTGTATTATCCTGCTATGCCTCTTCTCTTTGCATCAATGTATATTATTTTCTTCACACACATATGTGTATATGTATATATCATGTATTTTTCTTTTTATCCGTCCTTAGTTTGATTTGTGCATTACCAATCAATGTGTAGGTGGGAGGATGGAGAGTAGAGACACAGGGAAATCAAGCAAAATATACATACCAAAGTGTTTCAAATCCAATTGTCACGGCTTTCCCCTTGTGAAAAATTGTTGGTGCTGCGTTAATGACGAGGATATTTGTTGGCAAGACAAAGAGATCTGCATGAGATTATGTTGAACCCTTCGTTGTTCTCTTAATTTCGCTTTCCATTATACCCAAAGCATTACAATAATGTCACTCAGTATTTTACTTCTCTTTACTGAGCATTCCTTGATTTAATAAAAAACTAATAATATTTATATGAATATATGATAATAATCTTGAGGATTTATATTTTGGGCAATGTGTATTCGATTGCATCAAAGATAGTTTTTTCAAATATATCTATCTGTCTATACTAATAAGGTAGAGTTTTATCTATTTTCATCCCTCCACATCATCAGTATCATAGGAGTTTTTGCTGACACGTCAGCTTATTTCTGAGCAAAGACATAACTTTCCCTACTTTACGACTGTTAGTGGATAATGGATTGTACAAGATTGGTTTAAAGCTCATTAATCAAATCCATCATCTCCTTCCTTTTGTTGCCTTGAGGTTGCCAAACACCATTATCTTGGCGAAACCGTTGCCATTACGGTTGTATGCCAGTTTCATGCGATTTACTCATTGTTCTTAATGATGAATATCAATAATAGAATCCCATGTGACATTAACAGGTTCGTCATCTTTGAAACGCTTCAGTAAGGGAGCAACAGGTATAGGCGTATGTTCCTTAAAAGTACTCTACAAACAGTGTCAACATGAATATTGTTAAAACTTCCATATTGATCATTAAAATCGCTGAAGACATGTTAAAATTTTAACAAAGACAGGACAACCTTTTTTGTGGTGACACATATCTCTGTGGAAGAACAAATACAGATTCCTGGTACATAATGACAGCATTGAAGGGTTTTACAGGAGAGGTGGCATCGTTTCTTGGCATTGATGTGAAAATTTCCTGCATCTAAACGGTATATAAATGTCTGATGTGATAAATTAAATTTTAAATCCAAAAGTAAAACATAAAATTGCAATAGATTATTGAATAAAAAATAAATAAATGTCAAATCACATCAACTAGTTTTGTTAATAGATTCATAATCTACATGATCATGTGATCTTTTTTTTTAATTTTTTTTTAAGAACTAAAAACATAAATTCTTAATTAAAATATATAAATGTATTCTAATAATGTAACTAAAAAACTCAAAAGTTACGTATTGATTCAACCACTGGTTTAACAGGTAGTCGGGTTATGAGTTTTAACAGTTTTTTGTGGATTTTATCGGGTTTTTAAATAATGGTTTTTTTCTTAAAATCTAAATTGAATTATATATCGGGTCACTGGGTTTACCTGTTCGACCGCAGATTCGGGTCGGATTTCAAAACAACGGCTGTAAGCATCCAAAAGATGAGAAATTTAATTTTTTATTTTAAAGTCAATTTTAATCGTATTTTTAATTTCACCTTTTAAAAAAATATTTTCATTTTTTTTTCTTAAACCCTTGAAAATATAAATACAACACGGATTGGACATAGACTTTAAGAACTCAACTCAACTCTAATTTGAAAACTATATATTTTTTGTTAATGGGAAAAAATAACCAACAGGAGTAAAATATACATATTGATCTGAAAAGGAAACAGAGGTTGTTATTACATATTTCAGATTAACTTCACTAAACAAAAAATAACAGAATTGTTAGTAAGTATACAACGCCACCCAAATTAATTAATATGATTGGTTCTCCAAGAATCTCCTAAGATTAATTTAATTACGTTGAAAATTATATATTTTTGTTAGCGATAATCATATGGAAAAAGATGCAACTTGTAATAGATATGAGATTGTCTTCACCTAAACACAAAGGACAAAGGAAACTAGACTTTATATAAGTCCGCTTAGGAAAAGGTCTTCTTTAGTCTATCAAAATCACTATATAAGCAAAGCATTGCTACTACTTAAATCCTCCCTCTCTCATATTGTTGTTAATAATTATCTCAGAGAGATTGCCAAAAGAGAATCCTAGTTTAGTTTTCGATGAAGATGGTGACAGATGGTGATGATGATCAACGCTCCGAGGAGGGTTCCAGAGGTGAGAAGAGATGTCTTGAACTTCTGGCGACGTCGCTTGGCTCTTACGGTGAGGAAGAAACAAGAAGTGTACGAGTAAGAGAAGAAGAGGATAGTGTATCTACGGAGCTTGATGAATGCAAGAATCAACAAAACCCTACTACTTATCTTCATGATTATGCTTCTTCTTCTTCTTCTTCTTCTTCTTCTTCTTCTTCTTCTTCTTGGAGTTTGTCCTCCGTGGAGTCCAAGAAGCGTCGTGTAGTGTATCAAGAACCCATCAACGCAGAGCCTCTTAGGGAAGTTAAGCCTTCGGTCAGAGGAAAAAAGCCGGTCAAACCAGAGAGAGGGGTTACACCGGAATGGCTGGTTAATCTGATGATAACAGAAAAGGGAGTGGGCGCGAAGCTGGTGATTGATAAGATGATTCAGACGAGTGATGTCAACCCAAACCAAGGACGTCTCTTGATTCCTTTTAAGCAGATAGTGGAGATGGACTTCTTGAACGAGGCAGAGTTGCACCTCATAGATGAACATCAAAGAGATAATAGTAGTAACAAAGGTGTTGCTGTGATCGTGGTCGCATCGGATGGTAGAAAACGGAATGCTAAACTAAGGAGATGGAATATGAACTGTCCCAATTACGCCTTATGTTCTGGATGGAACCACGTCGTCCGCGAGAACAATCTCGAGGACAAGGTAGGGCAGAGTTTTCGACTATGGTCATTCCACTCCCAAGATGGAACGAAGCTCTATCTTGCCTTCTTTCATCAGCCTCCAGCTTCGGATATGTCTCAAGCTATGCATGCAGCTTCATCTTCATCCATGGCTCTAGAAAGAGATTCAGGCCAATGCATACTCGACCTAAATGTACCATTTGTACAAGAGAGGCGTGATAGGAGGACTTCACTGGAATCAGTCACAGAGACGACGACGGTGGACCTCGTGCTCCGGCTGGGGCGGTCTGTGGACCTAAATATACCAATGGCCCCAGTGGGCACGGAGATGGCTCCTCTCGAAGCTGTACAAGATACCTCACTGGAATCAGTCACAGAGACGACGACGGTGGACCTCGTGCTCCGGCTGGGGCGGTCTGTGGACCTAAATATACCAATGGCCCCAGTGCGCACGGAGATGGCTCCTCTCGAAGCTGTACAAGAGACCTCACTGGAATCAGTCACAGAGACGACGACGGTGGACCTCGTGCTCCGGCTGGGGCGGTCTGTGGACCTAAATATACCAATGGCCCCAGTGCGCACGGAGATGGCTCCTCTCGAAGCTGTACAAGAGACCTCACTGGAATCAGTCACAGAGACGACAACGACGGTGGACCTCGTGCTCCGGCTGGGGCGGTCTGTGGACCTAAATATACCAATGGCCCCAGTGGGCACGGAGATGGCTCCTCTCGAAGCTGTACAAGATACCTCACTGGAATCAGTCACAGAGACGACGACGGTGGACCTCGTGCTCCGGCTGGGGCGGTCTGTGGACCTAAATATACCAATGGCCCCAGTGCGCACGGAGATGGCTCCTCTCGAAGCTGTACAAGAGACCTCACTGGAATCAGTCACAGAGACGACAACGACGGTGGACCTCGAGCTCAGGCTGTGATTTTGACCCGGGAAAAGGCGGGAATACTTTTGTTGACAAATTTATTAATCTTTGTGTTTGTTCACTGATATATTTAGGCAAGATAGTTTAGTTTCCAGTTTGATTCCAATTTTCTTTTTCGATTTTGGTTGAATTAAGATTTTTGTTTTTTTGGTTCAAGAGATATTAAAGTCTTTTTTTTTTTAACTATTAAAGTCTTTTTATGATCAAAAGAATATCAAAGTCTATATTTGTTTGTAAGCATAATATGTCAAGGAATATTTTTTTTAAATTTTTTAAATTTATTTTAGTATTAAAATACTAAAAGAGGTATCCATCTCCTTACCTGCATCTCATCTCTGTACCTTACACAAGTGTATGCAGGGGCGGAGGCAGAGAATGCTATTGTTGGGGGCAAAAATCCTCTCACCCTGAGGGCAGATACTCTCAAGAAGCGACGAAAAATCAGAGACATGCAGGTTTTAGAAAACGGCAGGCCAGTTTTTTTTTTGAATCGAACCGCATATAATAATTGGTTGAATGTACCGGTTTATTCCGGTTTGAAATGCGGTTTTAGTAATATACACTCACTCGAACAAACAAACAATAATCTAGACTTGCAAATTTTCATTGTACACCGACCGAGTTAACTCGGCAGATCAAAGGTAAGCTAATTTGTTGGAAACCATAGATTGCAGATTTTGTCTCGTCTTTGCGAATGATCCTGGTTTTGATGATGTTAGATTGTTGGTGATAGAGCATGGGAGGAGGGGTTCTGCAGAAGTTCCTAGTCGCATCAATGTTCATGGGGATGCTTCCTATTGCGATATTATACTGTTTCAACAATGATTTGCTTCCTGGTGAGTTTGACTTTTGAACGAGATGATATTTGAAATTATTGGTGATGCATCTATATATAGATTAGGAGGATCAGTTGTTAGAATTTTCCAGGTTTGCACTTGTATCATTGTGATTCTGAGTTTTTCTCTGGATCTTTCATTACTAAATAACTGAGGTTTTTAGTTGCAAGACAAATTTTTTTAAAAAGAGTTGATGATTTTCTACAAACCAGAGGGCATTCTTTTGCTAATTGCCTAATCTAATCCATCTAGTTTTGTTTTCGCATTTACTATCAGTCTGTCCTACTACAACCTATGGTCCTTAGATCTAATACAAATTCTGATCATAAGCTTAGTCTTGTTGATTAGTAGGTTTTACACTTGATTCATGAGAATAGCTGCTTGTTAGGATCTGATAGCAGATTAGAGAATTCCGGTTGTAAAATCTTTTAGCAACTGCAAACTTAATTTATGATTTTAACTTAGGTTTTAGGTACATGAATTTGAGATTGCTACAAGAGGATATGTAGCAATGTTTGTAACCTTGATTCTTGTAACAAAGGCATTCTAGTCTTTAAAGCTTAGTTTTTTTTTTTGAACAAAAAACGCTTAGTTCATGTGATCAAATTTGATTATCTACTGCCACAAGCTGGTTTCCCAGCATTAGATTTGTAATTATGTTTGTTATAGAAATCGTTTAACTTGCAACCATTGGTGTCTGAGAGCTTCTACCACCTCTTACACTGCTCTGTTTAAATATCTCTGACAGGTTCAGCAACACTGTCTCCTCATTCTCTAACACTACTGAGTGGATTTCTTGCGGTGGTGTCAGTCAATGTAGTGATTGTGTTCTACATCTGTGTGGCGCTTAAGGAACCTGTAGATAAACACAAGCCAGACGCTTCTTTTGTCGCAGATGCCAAAGGTAGTGTGAAGAAATTGACATCAGGAGTCTCCCCAAGTACTGATCCGGCGCTTAAAAAACAAGAGTAAGAGCTAAGCAATTCCCATTTTTTTGTTACAAGGAATAGTGCTAAGGTTGAATCAGAGAGACAGAGCTCAGGTTCTTGCAATGTATTGTTATAATTGTAGAAGTTCCTTTGTTCTGGTAGATCTTCCTTTGTTGTGACATTTGAGGGCTTTGGGGTTCGTTTGAGCAACAGAAACAGCAATGCTTATGTTGAACAGAGACAACAGCTATTGTTTTAGGGACACCATATGTCCATAGTTGCTGTTCCTTCATTGCAAAGATACTAAGTGAATTATCGGTGAAATCTGTTTAATTGTTTGATTTTGGCTTTAAGACACTTCGACGAAAGATATCTCCAAACATAGCAGTCAAAGCAACGTGGACATGATGGGAAGAAAAAGGCTCCAATGACATACATGGAAACGCTATTACCAAAGCTAATTATAATGTGCTGATTTGTA
This sequence comes from Brassica napus, assembly GCF_020379485.1. Taxonomy (NCBI): domain Eukaryota; kingdom Viridiplantae; phylum Streptophyta; class Magnoliopsida; order Brassicales; family Brassicaceae; genus Brassica; species Brassica napus. The sequence continues at coordinate 7,046,214 of NC_063438.1, forward strand.
GATGCTTCCTGAGGCTCCTCAAAACAAAGCACAATTAAGGCTGGAATTGGCTGGGTATTTTAAAATATTGATGGATCCTGGAGAGGCAGCTAGATCATTAAAGGTTCAACATCCATTCAGCCTATTGAAATTCCCCTAGATGCATAGGGCATATACACTGTGAGAAGCAGTGAGTATCAAGTAACCTTCTGATGCGGAAGTATTATACACTTGACTCAACCAGCAAATCTCATTTCTAAGAGAGCAGAAAGCGGAGGCAAGAAACCATCACAATAATGTACATCAACAAACCATCAATAAAGGTTCATGTTCATAGCAAGAGTCGAGAGATGCTAAGGGTGAGGCAGAAATACTCTACTTCTCAAAATATATGGTCTCTTGGATTAATGTTGTGTAAATCTCTCCACTAATCCACTATATATTAAAAGAGAAGCATTACAACATATTTTTGTAGCCACATGTCATCACCACAATCATTCCTAGAATCCTTAGAAAAATATGTTGGTCCATGTAAATATATAATAAGCTTTTTATTAAACTAACCATAAATTAATCATAAATGTTCTTTATTGTTTCCTTAAATAAAAATCACGGAATTACCTAATGTGGCTAAAGTATATATGACAAATTAATGATTTTGAATAATAAAAGTTTGATAAAAATTAGTATATTCTCTATCATTTTTTTAAAAACTTTAACTTATTAAAATAAATTAAACAACTACATTAACTATATAATAAAAATTTAGATTTTTTCGTATATGTTATATTTTGAATTTTTAAAAACGAATATTCATGACTAAAGTTATTAAAAATCTCACATAGAAATTTTTGTGATCCATGATTTAAAATTTATGTTATAACAAGATATAAATGATTATGAAATTACATAAATAGGAAGTCTCATTTAATAAATATTATATATATGTATATTAATAGTTTTAAAAAATAAATTATATACCATATAAAATACATAAGTATTTTAATTTCGAATTTGTTTTGAATTTTTTTGATAAACATTTTGAACAATTATTGACAACTTAATATTTAGATTTTAAACTTTGCATTGAATGTTTTTAAAATTATAAATTATTAAAACTATTAAAAATCCCACAAATTTTGTACTGTTATCATTGATTTAAATTTTTTTATAAATAAATACAAATGATCAAAAATAATATGAGTACAAAATTTTTTTTAACAGATGTCAATATTAAAAAAGTACTATATATCTATGTTAATATCATTTAAACTTAATTTTATGCCATATAAAATAGAAAAAAATGTTTAGCTGGATTAATAAAATCTATTTAAGCATTTGTACCAATTTAATTATATACGTAATAGTTACTAAATTTTTAATTATTCAATATATATTTATTATTTTATAATATGTAAAAAATATATAATACTTGAAAATAATTTATATATAATATCCATTCCGCGTAAGGCGCGGATCTTAACCTAGTGTTATACTACTTGCTAAACTATTATATACATCTCTGAAAACTTTAGTATCATTATATTCTTGATGGCGGGAAAGTTCATGTGTCTGTAACCAATCTAAGTGTAGAACTACACTTCATAATCATTTACTAAATTCTACAAAAATCTGTAAAATAAAATACTGTAACTCTCTCTCTGTTACTTTTGACTCAAGACGTGCAAGCTGCAAATGCAAAATTGTCCGTTTATACAAATTAAGCTACAACAATTTTTAGTTTACACCTCATATGTGTATTTCACTAATTTAGGATCTAAGTATATATACATTCCTGATTCACCCGTTAGTATAACCAGATTGATTGATTTTGAATCTTGTTAGTAATAACTTTTGTTTAAATCTTAAAATTATAACTAGATTTTGATCTACGCGCCCGTGCGAATGTATTTTTTTTTTAAAATATGATACTATTTGTTTTTATGTCACTATTTAGGGTTGGACAAAAAACTCAAATTCGAAGATCGAACCGATCTCAATCCGAATAAGTAATACCAAATTCGAACCGAAATTGATTAAATATCCGAATTATTCAAAATTTTGGTATTTGAAGAACTGAAACCTAATCCGATCCAAAAATACGCGTGCTTATATAATAGCTCGTTTGACACCTTTTTGACTTACTCGATCAGGTGTGAGGAGTTTATATGCAGGGCTCTTTTCTCTCGTCAACCGTTTCTTACGTTTGTTGAAATTATCGAACAATGAATATGATTTTTAAAACACTCCGACCATTTACAGCTAATAAGCATTCTATACCAGTTTATTCGGTATATGGGTTTTCATTCTGTATGTTGGCCGTTATATTTGTTTTTCAAAAGTTCAACACTTTATTTATTAGTCATGCAATCATCACAAAATATTTCTCCATGCTCTAGTCTTATATACACGGTACCACACACATCACTTTTCGATAGATCACTTATCCCTCCACTATCTTATATATTAAAACAGAAGTCACAACATTGATTCATGTGTGATTTTTTTTTAAAATAGACCCTTACTAGAAATCAATTATCATTCATTTATTACTAATAATATGGATTAATAATATATCATTCCTAATATAATATCAACTCCTAAAAACCTGGATTGGTTAACAAACTCACATTGATTCATGTTTGATATTTTTATTTAGATCATCATTTAAATTTTTATTAAATGTATTTCCTTAATGCTAATATATAATCTTTTAACTACTTAAATCATAATATAATTTGATATCTTTTAATTTAAAATATAAATATAAATATATATATTTTTAAATGTGTTGAAAAACATTATAAAAATATCTTAATTATCAAAAATTGTATATAAATATTTTCACTAATTTTGTAATTAGTAATGAAATTAATATTATTATACATTAATATATATATATTCAGTTATCTTTTATAAATGAAAAAAATTATATCAAATTTTACTATTTTATAGTTATATCTATTATTTTAAAATAAAACATTGTATTTAACTAAATATGATAAAATTATTTTAAACTGATAAATTAATATATTTTATTTTCACTAACATTAAAAATTTATGCTAGAAATAGAATATGTTGGTAGAACGGGTTAACATTAGTAAATTAGATAATTCATGTATAAAATTAACTTATCTTAAACTTTTATATATATATATATAGTTATTATCTTAAATGAATAAACTTAAAAATATTGATAAAAGAAATCTAGCGCTTTGAATTACGGATCAGGATCATAATAATTGAATAAAAATTAATTTTAAAATATATATAATAAAAATACCAAAAATATGTGATGATTTGAAATAATCAATTAACTTACAGCATAAAAATTATCAAATTGTTATATCTAAAATAATTATATAAATATATTCTAATTATGTAAAATATATATATACATGAAAATTAATACCCGCACGGTTGTGCGGGTCCAAATCTAGTTTTTGTTAAAATACATTTAACTCTAAAATTGTTTCTATGTATGATCAAAAAGATAAATATAGGTCAATCATAGGTACACAAATCATTTTTTAAAAACTTTCAACATATACCACTTAAATTTTCTACATCTATATGATTGTATTTTCTATATAAATATATATCTAACATAGTAAACACCCATGTTCGGACCTACGCTAGGCGCTAGTCGGGCGGTAACCCCGGACCTAACGAGTTACCGAAAAATCGGGAAGTACTCGAGGATTACGCAAGGCCTAGTTTTAAATACAATTTAATATATTTATAATATATTTAGCTAATTTTAAATATGATGATATAAGTTCTTAGACATAATTATATAATTTTTTATACAATTTTAAACAGTATCTTTTTGATTCGTAAATGGTTGGGTTTGATAGCTTAATTATTTAGTAATGAATAATTACACAAAATCTGTCAATAATGAGTAAAAAGCAATCAACCGTGTTTTACCTTACACTCACGGAAAAAAAAACTTAGGCGGTCAACGCAGGATTAGGCGGAAATTAGGCGGTTAACGCGAAAATTAGACGGTCTTACGCGGGTCAACGCCTGGCTATACCGATTTGAGCATAATCGCTGCAGTCAACCTCCGAACAGCGCCTAGGCGGCTAGGCAGCCGCGTTTTCGAACAGGGTAAACACTAACATATATTCTGCTTTGGTTATTTAGTTATTGACAGAAAGTAATTAAAGCATATAATAAGTTGTCTCCGTAATAGCAACGTTGTTTCTTAATCGTATGCATCCATACTATGGAAATAATAAAAACCCAACAAACCAAAAAGTCCCAATAAAAACGATAAACCGAACTAGTTCTTGGAAACAACCTAGAAGAAGCCCCTAATGATGCCTTAATCAATATAATATCAGTTTGAAAACCGATCTATTAAGATGCTACATGCTCATACACAGTACATATGACCAGGCCCGACCCTGAATTGCCGTGAAATATAATAGACCGCAAGCAAAAAAAAATATTATTGGCTTTACTAGATAATAGTAAATAAAACTTTCATAAAAAATGGTTGATAATTTACATATTTTAAAATTGGCTGGAAGCATATGCTTGTATAGCTTGTAGTCAGGGAAGCAAATGTGATTTGTAATATCATTCTGACTTGTTGTCGTTTTGTCTTACAATTAAGGATAACTGTTGCATGGTGGAACTACAATGAATAAAGTAAGGTTATTGGAGATTTACAAGAAAACTGATATATTTATAATGATAAAAGGTTTGTTATTGAATTGCATATAAAAATGTTATAAGATGATGAAAATACAGACTTTATAACATCGATAACGACTGTGAAAACTAAAAACCGAGAAAATGATACTGAAAAGTATATTTGTGGACGGTGGGGTTTAGAGAAACTCAAGACCCCGAAAAATGGTAGAAAAGTCTCCAGGAGACTTTAAACCAAAATCGGCAACTATAGCAGTGCTAGGACATTTAAACCAAACTACCGAAGCTTTTTCCTCGAACTCCAGTTCACTACTCTAACCAACAGAAAATTTGAAACTACAACACAAACCCCAGGCTATTCTAATGGCTATTTAACATTGATGGACTCAAGGTCATAACGAGATTATCATTGAAAGTGATTGCAAGAAGGCAATTGATATCATTAATAATAAGAGTCTCCATTTTGCAATGTATAATTGGACACGTGAAATCAGAGGGTGGGCGCATAAATTTCAAGAAATCATGTTCCAATGGATCAAACGAGAAGGAAACAAACCTGCTGATAGACTTGCAAAAACCCTACTGCCTAATATGGCTTCATTTTGCTTTCATTTTTATGTCCCAAATTTACTCACTAATCTTCTTCATGATTATGGTCTTTCACGCTTAACATAAATGGAAATTGATGTTATAAAAAAAAGAACCAGTATCACAAAAGAGTCAAAAAAACAGCCAACCAAAGAAGAGAGTTTGGCTGTTGATAAAGTTATATTGTAATATATTTCAATTTGATTTTGTCGGTATAAAATTATTTTAGGGGAAAGAATTTAGATAGCAAAAAAAAGGTAGTATAATAAAATATTATACAAAAAAAAAATCCCTTATATATTAAAAGAGAAGCATTGTAATAAATGCATTCATACTATAATAGACACGTGGCAGACTCACAATGATTTGATAATAAATATGCTAACGTGTTCACACTATATTCATAAATGTGTTCACACTATGTATTTTGCATTTTTTAAATATAAAACTCACATTCATGATTCCAATAAAACTCTAAATTTTTTGGTTCGAATAAAAATAGATAACGAATAAAGTTGAGCAAAATATTCATAAATTTTGATTCGAGTCGTTATCTTTTTGGACTTGAATCAAAAAATATGGATATCCGTAACTCTACAAAAGAAATCAAATACTAAAATACAATATCCAAAAAGAAGCAAATCACAGATACCAATATTTTAAAGAAAATATATACATATATGTAAAGAATTATATACATATATGTAAAGAATTATATATATATATATATATATATATATATATATTTTATATATATTATACTTTATATCAGTTTTACAATATTTTTATGAATTAAATTTATTATATTAGGTACTAGAATTTTAAAAGTTAACTAATATTTTATTTTTGTAATAAAATGTTATTATTAAAATTTTCAATTATTTTTCAAATTTTATTTTGTTTACGGATCAAATCGGATATTCTTTAAAATTCTAAAACATTTCGAATATCCAAATCACCGAATATCTAAGTGGCTAAAGATTGAATCGACACGAATGCTTCCAAATACCCAGATATTCGATTTGTGCCCACCCCTATTTACGGATACAATTTTATTTTTTTTATATGAAAAAATGACTAATGTCAAGGCCTTTTTTATTTTTAATTAATTTTAATTTTATCTTTCATGTATTATTTTGAACAAAAATGTCATTTAATATTAATTAACAATATCTTTATATATTTGTCAACTATTTTTATATACTTTTTACATACACATACATTTGCACCTTGACGTGACCGCATTGTAACTAAGTATTCACCACAACTGAAGTATCTAATTTTTTTTTGAAGTTGAAATATTTTTTCTTAATGCTTCTTTCACTACCGATCAAATTGCAGTGAAATGATTTGTCTTAATAATTTTCTTTTCTTTTTTCTTAAACTATTATCTGTTTAGAAACTATTGGTTCGATATGACGACTATCTAAAATTCATAACATGAAATAGAGAAATAATATTAATTTTTGGTTTTTACCAAAAAAAACAAAAAAAAAACTCAAACATTTTAACCGAATAAACTAAAATGAATATTAATTTAAAATAATAATTATATTTTAGAAGATTAAAAACAAAACAAAAAAAAAACTGAAAACCGAACGAATATCCAGATTAAACATATTTAATGTCTTTTTATTAAAAATAACGAAATAATAATCACATTCCGCGCAAGGCGCGGGTTATTACCTAGTCTATAATTAAATGGTAATATCGTGGTGGCAAGAAGAGAAATTAAGAAAAAGTGCAAACCCATCAGTCATAGGTTCGGTTTTTGTGAGAAACTAGTAGAGATAGTAAACATGTTTATCCGTCCTGTCCCATCGAGATTGTACTTTCCCCTAGGTATTGAATTGTTGCTGCTTTCCAGTATTCCTTGGATATATTCTACATATCTCCCAATGTCTTCTCAATCTATTTGTTCTATGCGAATGAGAATACCATGCATACTCATAATTTGCAATGATTTCATACAGTTTTAATATATCCACTAGGTTTATCAACCACTTTGATATCGACCCACACGTCTGAATTTTGTCTATTCTCCCTATCTTGTGAACTGTATTCATCCTCATCAAACTCATCTTCTTCCAATTCATCATCGACATCCGGTATCTCATCTTGGATTTTCATCTTCTTCTGCGACTGACTAGAGGAGTCCTTGTTCTTTTGCGACTAAGTAGACAAGCCCTGAGTCGATGGCTTTCTTCTCCCTTCACGAATCACAGATTTCATAGGAACATACTTCTTATGACTACATGCCTGTGCGGACGAGGCACTACCACCATCTAAAGTGGATTGGAACATGGGTTTCCGCGAGGCTGTTCCAAAACTGGGTTGTTTGAGAGCCTTGCTTGTTTGGGTTGGTGGAGTGATTTCAACATCAGAATATTCTTTAGAATCGACAAGACTGATGAGCGTCTTTTTCTTCCTTGCGTCTTTCCATCATTAACATCATCAGCGACCTGATCAGCAACCTCAACAGCTGCAGCTAGTTTAGCAAAGATTTGTTGAGTCCCGAAGTCAAAAGTAGCTGGTGCCGAGTAGTTAGTATCCAAAGTGAACTAATCTTTTGAGTCGCTTCTTGATCCCATGGTCTCTAAAGTTTTGGTTAGGTTTTTGTTTTCGATAAGTCTAAGCTAAGTTATGGTTTCGTAACCTAAGCTAATTAGTAAGATTTTTAAAATTTATTAATCTGTTAATTAAGTTTTGTTAAAAATTGATACTTCAAATTTTAAACTTGCTTGAGGACAAGCAGCATAAACATTCTCAAACGACAAGCATCAAGATTCAAAAATAAAGCCTAATCTAAACATCAAACAACATATCTTGGATGATTTTTCACAAGCTTGGTGGTCTTAACTCGCTCAACAACATAAGACAAAACATAAGACACACACTGTTTTTTCACAAGCAATGTAAACAAGTAGAAAACAAGACAAGACACACACATGCAATCAAACCAATTTACTTGTATTAACTTCGAATCGAATTCACCCGCCAAGCTTATGAACCGTCATCCTTCATTTCTTACGATGATTTTTCACAAGCTTGGCAGGCATCCGTGCAGGTGTCACAGGTCCTCCTGAAAGGCTGCTCTCTCCCCTAGCGGCTTGAATTCGCAACACTAGTCAACACACGTAAACAATATGAGACAGAACACAAGTCATGTCTTAATTTCGCAGTAGATGTTGCCGTATAGCTTATGAACAATCACCCTTCATTCCTTAGAATGATTTTTCATCACCTATGCACCCAAAATCCACTAAACCATTCAGCACAAGACAATAAGACACAGTCACAATTTCAAACAACAAGTAACTAAATATCAAGCTAACTGAGACACAGACAATTGCAACTAAACATCATACTAACCTGAAAATGAAGAGTTTTGTACTTGTTCAGTGAAGAGGAGAAGAAGATGAACCAGTCCGCCTCCTTCTTCACCATCACTCCATCACCTCGAGACAGAACACAAACAAAGACAACACGACAAACATCAACATATCAGAGACCGAACACAACAAGCATCAACATATCAGAGACAAAACATTTGATATTAATCCAGTCTTAACACTTAAACAATATCAGAGACAAACAAATTAGTTCATGATATTTCCGTTCAAGCAATCGCAATAAGCTTATCTTAATAAGGAACAAAAACAACACACATGCAAAAGCATAAAATCGCTAAACTAGATAAGTACCTCCAGATCTTGTTGGTCTTATTACAAGGATCTAACAGATCTCTTTACTTATTCAGCTAACAACCTCAAAAATATATAATAGTTAGAGCAGAGATTTTAAGTCTAAATAAACTTCAAATTTTTGTCTGGAATACATAACTCTGTACATGCATGTCCGATCTGTGAAGTTTAGAAGCTCATGAGGAAGAATAGAAGACACATCGAAGAAGAAAAATCGACTATATTGGATCTTTGTTGGTTTAGCTCCTCTGCTGCAGCTCGAAGACGAAGTGGTGACCAGAAGCACTGTCGCCTGTCAGACATCGAACCGCCGTCGTCGGAGCTCCATTTTTTTCCACGGTGGAAATCACATCCACATTGCCTTTCACTCTCTCTCTATTGTTGTTTTTAGGTAAAGAAGGAAATGAACTGACTAGAACATGCGGGATCTGGAGAAACCTGTGGATGACTGTGGGCTTTCCCGCTTTAGGCCCGGTATCGCACAATCCTCTCCCTCTAGACCCGCTATTTTGCGGGTCATGAAATCGCAGGTCCATACCCGCCATGCAATAAACTTTTACGGCCAGGTTCGCGGTCCAGTCCATCGATTGCCATCTCTAGAAACAAGATTGCCATTTACTTAGCCATGTAACATAAGACCATGTTTCGACCTTTTATAGTTACAAGATTGGACTATTTGTCAATATCAATCCTCTAAAAATTATGTGGATCCCAGTCTAAACACCCAATATAATTAAAAAAAATCAATTAATAGTTGAAATAACTAAACTACTTCAATCTCCAAATTTTACTCTATATTCATTTTTAATTAATAAACTCTAAACAATAAACCGTAAATCCAAATCAAATATAAAAGAAAACAATGTTTTTTAGAATTTTTGTGTACTATTTTTAAACAAGAATATGATCTAGTGCTGTTATTAAGTATTTCTCAGTATATGACATGGTAATCTAGTATAAGCTTTTAACTTCTAAACAAAAACTTGGTATATGCTTTGGATAAAAGTTTGTTTGAACCACGCATTCGGATGGTACAAAGCGTTCTGTAGATCTTTAAAAGACCCAAATTCGAATTCGTTGCTAATCTAGATAAACACATCATGTGGTCATATGGACTTTCACATTCTCTCTCCGAAGAAAGGGATCAGAAAAATTTACAGTTAGACATACTTTATTTCTACCATATATCACTCTAACATACTTTCTCCATGTCAAGTACTTTCTTATGTGCTATTGTCTTATTTACCCTTGAAACTAGAAATCAATTAGTTACATTTTTCTTTTATTTATCTTTATCGTGAACCAACTACTCTTTTTCTCTTATCTCAATATCTAAAAATCAAGTAGTTATCTTTTTCTCTTCCAGTTTGACGATTTCTTCTTCATTCTCACCGCCGGAGAATAAAAATCATGGTGACTCCACGCTGTATTCTTCTACAAGTAAAGATCAGACAAATCTTAACTACGTTACCTTATTTTATAGATTGATCTAGACCCCTTTCCTTTTTTTTGTTATAGTGAAATAGCAAAAGCCGTCGTCTCCTCCAATTCGACGGAAACACAATCCGCCGTCAATTTTTCACCGGTATTAATTTCAACTGCCGTTAATTTCTCAAAAACCACAACGAATGGTATGACCTATCTTCTCTGATTATTCGTTGATAATCTCCTCAACCCATGATTAAAGCGTTAGTTGACACCTAAATCTTCCTATGTGTTGCAAAAACCTCCAACAGAAAGTCACCTCTTCACATTCTCCTATCCACGATTACCCAATCACGTCTCCCCCAACCATGCCTCGACCAGCCACTACTTTCCCAACCACATTTCACACAGCCACAGTTCACCCACACGCTAGACGCCTACTCTGGTTTCAACCCCTTCACCCAACCACATGTTTTCTGTCCACACTACCATCAACCATACTTCATCCCACCACGATTCACCAGACCACCTTCCAACGCACCAAGCTCCACCAGCCAAAATAAGACCAATCCAGCCTTACCACACGTTTCATGAACAATGTTTTTCCACAACAAGGAAAGATATACACATTTATGTCTTCTCTTTTTAGTAGATTTGTACTTGCTTTAACATTAGTCATCCGATTTGTTTTTACATCCTTTAATCTAACGGTCCAAAAAAAATCTCACTGTTGAATAAATCCACCAATTAATTGTAACAGAAAGAGACAAACTATTATTTACTTTTTGTGTAACCAGATTTTAAGTCTCGCTATAACTAGTTTGCGATAAGGGCAATTACAGAAGAGAAAAAACAAAAGCAAGTCAACAAGTACCCCTCAAGTGTAAAGTGTGTAAATATGTTAAAGGCCCAAGACAAAGTAAACTTAAAATCCCACTGCTTTTTTCTAAGGGTCTGACTGGTTCAAACGCAGCGGTTGCGGTTGCGGTTGCGGGAATTTGTGGATGCGGGCGGTTGCGGTTTCTAGCGGTTTTAACAGATTTGTACGACTGGTATTGCGGTTAAAAATTGGTGCGTTTGCGGGTAACTTATGAATGGTTAACTACCAAATGCGGTAACAATCAAATAATAAATTAACAATATTTACATTTAATATAATTATAAAAATATTAAAAATCATAAAATTATAATAAATATAAAATTTATATTTAGAAAGTTATAATTTTAATTTTTGAAAATTTATTGAAATTGTTTTTATTATAAAATTTTATAATATTAATTAAAATATAATAGATATATTTTAATATTTTCATAATTTCAATTTTAATTTTTTTTATTAAATATTTTTACTTTTGTATATATATTGTTTAAAAAAAAAAAAAAAATTTTATCCTCCCGCAACCGCCCGCAACCGCAAACGCTAGCTTGAGCCAGCTTTTGAATTTATGAGATTTGGAGCGGTTTGAAGCGGTTTAGAGCGATTTGAGTGATTGTTGCAAACCGCCGACAACCGCTACCAACTGCAAAAGCTGCGTTTGCGGGTGGTAGCGGGAAGACCAGTCGCCCCCTAAGTTTGTTTGAACAGGAAATAAGACTTAATTACCCCCTTCAGTTATTTTCAGCCGAATAAGAAGTTTCGGAAATCTTTTATCAATTTTTTTTCCGTTCCCACCTAAATCAGTTGACTACGTTACTTTATATCTAATCGGCACTCCAACTGTATATAATCTGAATTGTAATTGGTTTTCTAAAATTATACGTATACGAGGTTGGTAACTTTTGTGTTGATAACTTGGGATATTATATACTTCATAATTACTTTATTTCTCCTTATTTTACTCAATTTTGCAGTCACACACACATATGGTAACGCGTATAAACGACTGAACTAGGGAGAATCAAGAACTACAAGACGAAATTATAGAATTGAATACTAGAAGGCCGACCACATAAAATATTCTTATTTGTCACAAAACGATCGTAATTCGAATACTTTAAGCTAATTTTCTCAGTCAAATACACGCCAAAACATGTGAAACTCTCTACCAGTGATCGCTATAAGTAAGCCTGCACATACTTTTGTCTCTCTTGACACTAACCTGAAACTCTCTCTCTCTCTCTCTATAAGCTGTCTTCTAAAAATGGCGGCTAGATCTCTTGTCCAAAACCCTAATTTGAAACAAGTTCCACTTCCAAGATCAGACAAAAATCTAGAACACACTGTCTCTCTTCCTTATCTTGTCTCTCTCCACAATTCCAACACGCACACCTCCAGAAGACTTGTAGTTTCTTCTTCTACTTCTTCAGTATTAGCACCACACATTCCAACTTCTCGAGTTGTTTCTCCTCCTATATCTCGTGCTCAGGCACCGTGCTCCAGCGCAGAAGCGACTGTACCATTGTCTCGGGTTTGGAGAGAGATACAAGGATGTAACAACTGGCAAGATCTTATCGAACCTTTAAATCCTCTTCTCCAAAAAGAGATCACTCGCTACGGAAACTTAGTTTCCACTTGTTACAAAGCCTTTGATCTAAACCCTACTTCTAAACGTTACTTGAACTGCAAGTATGGCAAAAATACCTTGCTTAGAGAAACGGGAATCGACAAACCTGAGGAGTACCAAGTCACCAAATACATCTACGCAACGCCGGACATAAACATCAACATCCGTCCGATCCAGAACGAGGCCAATAAGGGAGCACGTTGGGTAGGTTACGTTGCAGTTTCATCTGATGACTCGGTAAAACGTTTAGGGAGGAGAGACGTCGTGGTTACCTTTCGTGGAACGGTGACTAACCCTGAATGGTTAACGAACTTCATGAGCTCTTTGGCTCCGGCTAGGCTCCATCCTCATAACACGCGGCCTGATGTGACATGTGAAGGTCGAGTCCGGGTTCTTGAGTTTATACACATCCGATGAGAGTGACAGCAGATTCGGACTAGAGAGCTGTAGACAACAGCTTCTGACCGAAATTTCAAGATTGATGAATAAGTACAAAGGAGAAGATATGAGTATCACACTCGCTGGACATAGCATGGGAAGCTCATTAGCTCATCTTCTTGCTTACGACATTGCGGAGCTCGGTTTAAACAAGAAGATAGGCGAGAGAGATATTCCCGTGACTGTGTTCTCTTTTGCCGGTCCTAGGGTTGGTAACTTGAAGTTCAAGAAACGTTGCGAGGAGCTAGGAGTGAAGGTTTTGAGGATCACTAACGTTAATGATCCGATCACAAAACTTCCTGGCTTTTTATTTAATGAGAATTTTAGGGTTTTAGGTGGTTTTTATGAGCTTCCATGGAGTTGTTCATGTTATGCTCATGTTGGGGTCGAACTAACACTAAATTTTTTTAATGTTCAAAACATGTCTTGCGTTCATGATCTCCAGACTTATATCGATCTTATTAATTGTCGGAGAATAAGCTCGAGATCAGCCGAGACCGATGGGGAAAAGAGCAGTGAAAATGTTGGCTTGAAATATTTGAAGCAAAAGGGTGAGAAGCTGATGTTCTTGAAGGGACAACGAATGATGCATTGGAGCAACTTCGTAAATCTACTTTCTTCTGTCTCTTATCATATGTTGTATTGTAAATTGTAATATATTCTAGGACTAAATGTTCCGATCTTTTTTTTTTAAGATTGAACAAATAGTTATTAGTTTATCTGTACAAAGTATATAAATGCTATTTTACTAATGGTTGTAAGAATCTCCTTAGATACTAAGAAATTGTAGGCTGTCTTTTTATTTTAGCAGTTATCTTTATGCATATAGCTAACTTGCACTTCTTCTATTTCACAAAAACTAAAAGTCATTTTAAACTTATTGTTAAGTTACAGAAATTTCTTTAGATCACAAAATGTCTAGACTGTTTTATGTTTGTTTTTTGCATTAACGTTAACAGATAACTAAATTGTACTCTTCTTCAATTACATAAAAAGTCTTTTAAAGTTGTTTTCTGTTAATAAAAAACAAAAGAGAATGTCGTTTTACATTTTTGCAGTATAGCCTTTCAATCATTATTATTATTTTCTCATTTATCAAAAAATCAATTTAGCATTTAATATTTAATACATTTAATAAGAGGTATATTTAATAATTATAAATTTAAATATTAAAATTTTCTTTAACTCAGATTATCAGTGTTATTCTTTGTGAAAATGTAGCATTATTAATTCTAAATATACAAATGTTTTTCTAGTTATCGTTATTGTTTCAAAGTTTCAAACGAAAATGGAGACAAATATTTATTTTGTGAATCTAACATATATGTGCAGTTACAATTTTCAGAACAGTGTGTATTTTAAATATAAAATATATGAACAAGTAATCATAAAATAAATTAGTTAATTTTGTTTTGATTGTCTCACTTTCTCTTCCTTCGTTTGCCTCGAGAGAGATGGCATATGACTTGACCAATCTTTTCCATTTTATCTTTGACGACACCGGTGTCTCACTTCTCCAAAATTATTTTGGTTATAATTTCTCAATAAATCTGTTACTGCCTGTAGTTTTTTTTCGCACATCGTCCTTTAACATAATTATATTTTTTTCATGCAAACTAGTTTTAATTAACTAGGCGACAAAAATTGACTAAATTATGTTTGTTGCAATGTGTGAATGACATATTTAATTTAAGTCGGTCATTTCACTTTATCCTCCTTAAGACACAATTATATGTTTTTGGTTAATTATTCTTAATTATATGTTTCATGCAAATAAGAATTGACTAATTAAAGTTTCCATCTAGTTGAAATTATACCATCTAATTTATATTTTAAGATGACTATATTATATAGTCTCCTCTTGTTCTTCCACATCCCGGTAACTTAGGTCAAATTTTGGCCAACGTTAGGGAATGTTCGCCTTCAGTTTCTTATGTGAAAACATAGGTTATATATTATTTTTATATATTGTGGTTTTTTTTTTTTTTTTTTGAAACACTATATATTGTGGTTAAATGATTCAAAGTAGATGATTTCTAAGAAAATAAATATGTGTGTAGCTAGTTCCGACAGAAGTCGTTAAAGTGAAACCATGAACCGAAGGTATCTATCTGGCTTCCTGCGAAAGAAAGCATTTTAGTCTAAAACAGCTTTACTGGATTCTAAATGGTGATGGGAAATGATACTTATCATTTAAGGGTAAATCTTAACAAAGCAACGGTAAAAGATGTTTGATCAATATATGCTAAAAGCAGTGGTGGTCCAGTCATTTACTTTTTTTTTTTTTTTTTGTAAATGTCCAGTCATTTACTTTGATGATAGAAGAGGTACCACGTTAAAACATAAAGTAAATTGAGAAATTGCATTCCATGTACACCACTAACTGAGTAATTTGCAAGGATGGAATTTAGCATTTCTCGCTGATGTGTTTTTTTTTATTGTCCGCATTACCCCTATTCACTGTACAAAACATTCTAAAAGCCTAACGTACATACAAAACACCTATATCTTTATCTTATGCGTGAAAAAAAATTATCGGAGAGAATTACTTCCTTTTTCACTATAATCGATACACTCCTTATTTCTAAAATAGCCATTACATCTCTCATCTTTCCCATTCTCATTGTTTACTCCGCCGGAACCTTTCTTACAAACTAATCGAATTCTCACCGGATTATCCAGGCTCTGTACAATTGTAAGTTTTCTCCCGTAAAATCTTCTGTTATTTTATCTCTCTCCTCTCTCCTAATTCTCTCCTCCTCTCTTTTACAGAACTTTCTTCTCCACCATTTGCATGTACTCTGATTTTCACCAGATATAGGACAAAGTTTATGTCTTTTGTTGCTTTAGATCGGAAGGGTCTATAATGGGAGGGTTCAAAGGCTTGCGAAGTTCCAGTTTCCAGCAAAGATCTCTATAAATATTGCAGAGAGGGCCAGACCAGTTTCAGCCAAGGTATGTGTTTATTTACTTATCTATGTGGCCGGATACGTGTTATAGTGACCGGTTTAAGATAAACATTATACGGCCAAGCAATATTAATAATTCAGTTCATTTACGTTCTGTTTTCAGGTCTATTACTGTTGGTGGCATTTTAGTTTCCAGCAAAGATCTTACAGATACTTTGAAGAGGACCAGGCCAAAATTTATATCAATAACAAGTTTTAGTTTAGCCGTTTTTATCTAAAGATATTCGTCTCAGGTGCTATCGGTTGTAAAGCATAAATTTGCAATTAATTAACTATGCTTTCAGTGTTATATCCGGCTAAAAATCTTTTTAATCATATGTGTTGAGGTTTGGTAAAGAGTTAATTTTGTGTTTAGCCGTACACAAATTTTATCATGTGTTGTGGTTGGTTATAGAGTTAATATTATGTTTAACCGACCATGTAGCCATGCTAATTTATGGAAGATATAAATGAGTCACATTATAACCATACTAACTTATATATCAACCATATAATTTGTACTTACGCCAACCCTACCCAAACTAAAAGCAAAGAAGATGAGTACGTGTTTATATATCTGTTAGCCGGCTAAACTAACAAATATACTGCCCGTAAAGATTTGATGCAAATACGTAAAATATATATTTGTTAGCCGACTAAACTAATTAATGTTAACGAATGTTAACCGGCTAAAATAACTAATATTAACGAATATTGGCCAGCTAAACTAACAAATACATAAACTTTAATAACCCATGTTAGCTGGCTAATTATTATTTATCTTTGCGGAGTTTTGCTAGTTAGTTATCGGCACTACACTCTTCTTGTTGCGCCGTTGCTGTGAAGATCCTGGTGTCGACGAGCTTGTTTTCGGGATGTTGGTTCTCCGGGACATATCCCTCTTAGATGTTGAAGCTCTTACTGGCCGGTATATTTTAGGGTTTGTGTGCGGTGCTGTAGCATGCGTGTGACGGCGAGGCAGCGGCTGAACTTGGTGGAAAAAGTTTGAGAGTCGGGTCTCTTGTAGATTCAGTGGTCGAGGCCGTAGAGCAACTACGGGGATGGCTCTTTTGGTGAAGACTAATCGTGGATGGATCGATGTACGGTTTCGAACACACCGGATGCCGTGAATTTGCGAGGCCATCGGATCCAATACCCCTTTGTGTTCGTCGGGACTGGGCCAATAGCTCATATGTCTTCTTTCCCTTGCTACAATCTCCTCTCTTTAGATCTTGGTCTAGATTTTGTTGTGTTTATGCTTGTTCGTTCTTGCTGAATCCGTTCGTTCAGGGTTCTAACGTTTTTCCGATACCGTATATTTTCTCCGACGTCCCTTTATCAGGGAAAAATTAATATAATTTTGTTACAATTAAAAAAGAAAGAAGGAGAGAGAGAGAATGATACAAGTGATAGGGTTACCAGTGTCTTTTTGCATCTACTGTTATTGGGCTCCACATGTTTTTTCCATTCTTGCAAATTTCATTATTATTGTATATTTTTTATGCAAATCGCTCAAGTAAATTAATACATCACTGATTGATTAACATGTTTTACCGCCTGAAATTGATAACTATACAAAAACTGGTGATTAAAAACATGTACCGATAGCTTTTAATTTTTTTTTATCCTTAGTGCATGCTAGGAGATGGGTTTCGTTCTTTTTACGAGAGCTATTTATTTTTTATTTTTTATTTTGTTCAAATTACGAGAGCTATTTATATTGAGATCAGTTGAAGATCAAGAATTCAAGATGATCCAAAAAGTTAAAAAATAAAGAATTTAATGATTTTAAAAAATACAAGATTATCTAAAAAAATTAGGTTTTATCCATCTTTCTAATTACCTAATTAATTAACTTCTTCTAACGATCAAACACGTTTTCTTCTTACTATTACAATCAGTGGAATTATAGTTCAACAGTTGTATCTTTATAACAATCAGATAAAACCAAATACTTTTAGTTTTTACTATTGTCATTTTTCTACTGATGTATATAGAATTTTATGCGATTTCCTCCTCTGTCTATCGTCTAGGTATGACGCATAAATTCTAAAATGGGAACTTGACCAATATATGTTAACTACTAAAAAGGAAACGTCGTACCATGCATTGTATATAGGATTCCTAAGGGCAACCACAATGGTGGGATTGTGTTTCTAGTCCCTTAGGATTTTTAATTAATTATTTATCTTAAGGGATCTATGCTAAGGGACTAAGTGGATTAATAGTGGGACTTTGATTGTCCCTTAGTTTATTATTTAATAATTTTTTTTATTTGAATAAGTGATAACATATGTAAACAAGTTTAAATAAAACTTATATGATAGAAGTTTAACATTAAAATTGAAATATTAAGAAAATTACAAAATTTTTTTAAAAAAAACAAAATCATAATTTAGAAAAACTAACAAACATTTATTCCAATACAAATAGAAACTTATAAACTATATGTTATTTGGATTAGATCCTCCGTCTCGGAGTATTCAGTGTCTGAATTGTTTCCAAAATTATTCTCCGACTGTGATGGTTGGCTATAGCTGTAGCGCCCCACAAAGCAAGATTCAGACGATAGCAAAAACATAACTAAACTACATCACAAAACAAAACGAGCAGGATCTTTTCCGACAACCACAAGAGACACAAACTATTTAGTTAATATCAAACTGTAAATATAGCAATCACTCAACCTATTTTGTTACAGGATCTCATCTCGAACCACAAAAGTTTTAAATGGAGGCTATTTTTAAGCTACGAATCACGCATATAAACTAAAGAAAACAATCACGCCGACGGAGACTCCAGAATCAAGCATATAATCTAAAGAAAACAATCTCAACCTACAAGGATACAAATCATACAATCGAACCATGTAAAGCAATAAACTTTATTCTATTGCAAACCCTAGAATCTATCCATTTCATCTAGGAGTTGAAGACCGTACCTTGCCAAGATTGGGACGATTCGCCGAGGATTTGGAGAGGAAAGAAGCTTGCGTACAGGACCGGAATCGAACGGCAGTGGTTTGAGATTTCGAAGCTGCGACCTCTCGATTGGAAGCTGCGACCTTTCGATTTGCAAAAACACGCCGACGGAGACTCCGGTTGAAGAGAGAAGACGCAGGTGGAGTGAGGAGATCAGGTACTCGCTTTCGTTTGGAAAGGATCGACCTTCGAATCGATGCTTCACTTCGTCGCCATCGAGCTCTCCTTTTTCGAATTTTGATTTCAATTTCCCAAAATGCGAATGACCCGAAACGACCGTCCCTTCTTCGTTTTCATCGCCTAATACCGTGATGCCACGTCTCCTACGGGACGACCCAGAGTGTCCCTTACTTACGGCCCGTCCCACCCATTTTAATTTCTTTTAGAATTATTTTCGATCCAATAAAGATTAAGGGACGGCCCAAGGCACGCCCGATGCAGATGCCCTAAGGGCAACATTATCGGTAAGGGTTATTAATTTTCTTTTTCTTTTTTTGTCCGATTAAAAAAATAGAAACGAACCAATCGCGGACCGCCACATATCAGTGAGACCCGCAAACAGTACAAGGACCAAACCAAAACACCTCTTATTTAGCAGATTTCTCCTCTCGGTTTTGGTGTTTTTGTAGATCCCTTCTCCTTAAGGATCAAACTTTGTGCTCCGATAATGTTGCCCTAAGTTTGATATTTGATAAAAAAGTGAACGTCCCCTAAAACATATGAAGCGTTGGACCGAAGGTTGCCTCTCTTTTTAATTCAGCAATCTTGGGTTTATCATATATTTAAAAACTAATAACAAATGTAAATACTATGGTGCATAATTTTTTCCCTATTATTTAAAAGCTAGTACTAAATAATTAGTAATTATTTATAAGCAAATATCCAAAATACCATTTTAAATTTTATCATAAAGTAGCATCCAAGATATAATACCAACATAGCATTTACTAAATAATAAAATGACTAAATTATTATAAATCCTAAACCTTACCCTAACCTCATCCGGTTACAAAATAAACTCTAATCACTAAACACTAAATCAATATATTATATAAAAGTCTTTTTGACATTTAATAAATGTAATTTTGTATTTTTTTTGTTGGCTAAATTTTAAACAAAAATTGTCTTAAAACTATTTAAAGATATTCTCTTTATTTATTACTAATAACTAAAAGCGTACAAGTGTAAAAGTAACATAGTATATTTATATAATATATAAATTAAGTATAAAATATATTTTAATATTATAAATCCAATAGTATAAATATATAATAAAAGTGATTAATACAATTGACGAGTCAAAACAATTAATAAAATGACAAATAAACTACAACGTTGTATTATGAAACAAAATTAATATGGTAAATATTAAAATATATAGAACCAATCATATATAACAAATACATATTTATATAGAAGTTTAACTAAACGCTCGTGCGGGCACAAATCAAACTCTAGCTTTGAAAAGTAATGAACATCCTACTATATAATAGCAACTAAATTGGGGCTTTTTAAGCTATGCCACATAGGCACAAATATTCTCATCCAACCAAAATGCCATGTCATTCTAGATTGGACTTGGATTTTTAAAAAATTAATCAGCTTTGCAGCCCTTTTGACCCATCATGCAGCTGTCTCGATCCCGTTTCGCAGCCCAGCCTATTTACCCAGCCCTTTGTCGATTCTATTTCATTCGCAGGCCCAGCCCATTTTTTATACAGATAGCAAGTTTATTGTTCCATATATGATTCTTAGTATTTGAATATAACATATAACATATAAATCTAATAATATTAAAATATATTTTGTTTTTGTTAAGGGTAGTAGAACATCTGACATGAAAACCGAAGAACTAAAATATAAAAAATGAAAATTATATGATATTCATAAAATTTTCCATCTGCTTTGTCTTAAAAAAAAATAATTACGTAACTAACATTGCATGATGTTACGTACAAACTTTTGTTAGCTTTTATTTTGTAGTTTTATGATAATTACAATAGTATACATAATGAGAATGAATAATATATATAGAAATTATGTCGTTAGTTATTGAAACTACTTTGAAAATTTAAAATATTTATTTTTTATTTTATACAATTTTAAATCTAAATCTCAAATCCCCACCCGTTAATTATAACCCTAAATAACCACATCACACTAAAATCTTTCATTTTACTAAATTTAATAAGTAAAATGACATTAATACCCTAAATATATTAAAAATTACATTGAAAGTGGAATAAGCTTACATTGAAAATGGGTGCCCTTTCATGCTTCTAAGGAATTTAAATCAAAAGAAAGGGTTATGCAATGGAACACGTCTGATTGTTCCTTACCTAGGTGAGTGTGTTATTAGAGGTGAAATAGTTACAGGCTCTCATATTGGATATAAAGTGGACCTTCCAAGAATCATACTATCGGAATCAGTAACTAAACATCCATTAACCCTTGAAAGGCGGCAATTTCCAATCAGGCTATGTTACGCAATGACAATTAATAAAAGTTAGGGTTAGAGTTTGAAATGTGTCTTATTGTATTTGCCACAACCCGTTTTCACCCATGGACAGCTCTATGTTGCTTTTTACCGAGTTATTACCCAGACAGGCCTCAAAATTATACAAGGAAAGGATCAAAAGATAGGAAGAGTTAAAAACATAGTCTACAAAAAAATATACAACGGTCTACCTCGCTCCCCTAAAAAAATATTATTTTGCAACACAATTCACAACACAATCCAAAAATACTAAATTCCTTTCTCTCTCCCCCAGAATCACGATCAGATGCTCACCCAGAGCAGATTCCCCGGAATCACGAACAAATTTCTATACCCTAAGATGCAAGTAACCAGTAAATTTGCCGACCAAAACTCTCCGAACTCAATAATGAATATGTACTAACAAAATTATTTTATAATAATAGGCCCGCTCGCAATAGAAAATGCCATCTCTACAAGACCATTCACAATATACTTCGCAGACATCGTCTACGTCTTATCTTATTTTTATTCCTTTTCGTTAGCTACCAAACTCTATTCCCTTTGGACAATTACTTATTTATACTGTCAAACTATTTAGTTTTGAACTGTGTGAACTGGATAACGTTCCCTTTAGATTGGATTGGATTGCGTTTACACAGGTAATAACATTTTATTAAATAATATTTGTTTTAAGCAATAAATATATAATACAATAATTTTTTGTAGATCCAAAATGGTACGTCTAACCATATGGGACAACGAGGCGGCTAATTTCAGGGAGTTAAATCGCATATCTACCAGGAAAAACCAAATCGTAATCATCACAAGTATCATTCCAAGGTTACATGAAAGTAATAAACTAAACAAAAAGTTAATGTCAAACTAAATACTTACAAATATTACACTTATACAGGAAAACTATCATTCACGACCACATCATGATCGCACTTTTACTTTGACACCGACATTGATATCATACAACGCTTCTAAAAGACGAATAAACTGCTATCCTAAGCCTGATAGCAAACGACACAACTCAATACTCAAAAATACTCTTTTCTCCTATGAAATTTGATTGCTCAACACAATATATTATTCAAACTTACTTTTGTTTAGAAAAGAAAAACTGATCACCGCGCATCACATTCAAATAAAAACTCCATGGTTAAATCTACAACACACAAAATTAACAAACACTTTCTTAAACTAAAAACTACTAATCAAAAATATAAATTTTCTTAATTTGAACATGTTATCCGCGCGTAGCGCGGACACCGAATCTAGTAATTATGTAATAAAAACCTGTCTCTATGTACATTCGTTTTTTTAATCTGTCTGGATTGTTCAACCCAATCGTATAAATATTAATTAGTCATCTTTATACTTTATGCTAACAATTGACAGCAGACCGTAAACACATTTTTATTTACATAGACAAAGCTCTCTCTAAAGCCTGACCCACTTTAACATCATTAATTATGGGCTTTGTTTGGGTAAACCGTAAACATAACATATTTGAACGCATTTTCTCTAATAATCTATATTTGTTAATAAGTTATAATTCCACCGAACTTCACGGCACATAATTAAAACAATAATGAGAAAATAATTTGAACCACTTCATGCGCAGTATGTCCTCCTTGGCCCTTGCCAGCTTGTCTCTTTCACACAAACCTCCGACTCTCTCTCTCTCCCTAAAACGTAAAACCAGTCGCATCTCTGTTTCTAGAAATCACGAACAAAGATGTCGTCGGATGATGAAGGAGGAGAGGAGTATCTCTTCAAGATTGTGATAATCGGCGACTCGGCCGTCGGGAAATCGAACCTTCTGTCTCGCTACGCACGTAACGAGTTCAACGCCCATTCTAAAGCCACGATCGGCGTCGAGTTTCAGACGCAGAGCATGGAAATCGAAGGCAAGGAGGTCAGAGCTCAGATTTGGGATACTGCTGGTCAAGAACGCTTCCGTGCCGTTACCTCCGCTTATTACCGCGGCGCTGTCGGAGCATTCGTTGTTTACGACATCAGCCGTCGTACCACCTTTGAGAGTGTCGGACGTTGGCTCGATGAGCTCAAGAGTAAGTCTCCGTTGCTAGCTAGATTCACTCTGCTGGTTGATTTTATATACATCTCTTTTCTTTGACTAATCTCTCTGAAATGATTCTGAATATTGTAAGGTTTAACTAATTAGGTCCTTATATCTGACGATAACTGAAACACTGCCGTATGTATATGTATTTTTATCATTACTTAAAGAAACATACTATTAACTGCAATGGCGATTCATACAAACTAATCTTCTAATTTTCAGTTAGTAGTATACTGTATTAAACCAATAACAATTCATAGAAGCTAAATCTTTTAATAAAAAATTGGGTCAAACAAAGGATTTTAATTCAACCCAACTTTTATTTGGTAGAATTTTCTTGACTTTCTTCTCCACATTTGGTGGATTTAGTTTATCTAACTAATGTATGGACTATTTTAGACTAAAGTTTTTATGAAGATATTTGTGTTTCTTAGCCCACAAGTAAAGTGGCCTAAGCTAGAACAACCACAGTTTACTTCTTGAATCTCTCTTTAGACAGCGAGAAAAAAAGAAGATCTTTGGATATTAGAAAATAAACAAGAGAGAGCTGGTAAATTTTTGTTTCACTTTCTATAAGAAGAAAGTAGGGTAATATAACTAATGAGTAGTTGGCATACTGGTTAAAACTTTTAGATCACCTAGTAGAAATTTAAGATATCGCAAGTGTAAGTCTAGTAGGGAGGCATATTATCTTCAAAGTAAATTTAATTTAACATGGTATAGATCTCGCGCTATAAAATGTATTTGATTTACGGAGTTAAAACCTCTTAATTAGTCGTTAAAAAAAGTAGCATAAAACAATGCCCAGTCTACTTACTTTAACTTCATCTTGATTCTCATTAGGTGGATGGACATATACTAGTCTTACATTTTCCTAAGTTTGAGTAAACAGGGTAAAGATTCATATGTTCAGTTTTGATTTGAATGGTTACTTTGGTAAAAGTTTGTTGTCTGTTTTTTGTTTTGTGCAGCACATTCGGATACAACGGTGGCGAGGATGCTGGTGGGAAACAAGTGCGACCTAGAAAGTATGAGAGCGGTGAGCGTGGAAGAAGGCAAGGCCCTGGCAGAAACTCAAGGATTATTCTTCATGGAAACATCAGCTCTCGATTCAACAAACGTTAAAACTGCTTTTGAGATGGTGATCCGAGACATCTACACCAATATTAGCCGGAAACAACTCAACTCCGACACATATAAAACTCAACTGGGTTCCAACAACCGAGTAAGTCTGGTGAAAGACGACAATAAGGGATCCAGTCAAGTGTTCGGTTTCTCTTGTTGTTCTTCCTCATGATCTCATCTCATTTTGGTTCTATCTATTTATTCATTTGTTACTACTCTCTACAAAGTAATTCATAATTTTCTTCTTTTGTTTATTTTATCTCTTGTAGAGAAGGCGACGACTTTTTACGATGACTAGATACTTTTTTTCCAGTTAATCAAGAAAAGTGAACACATTAATTGATTACTAAAAAGTAAAAACACATTAAAGAAACTTCCGACTGACAGAATAATTTTCACTTTATGAAAGAATGGTCGTACAACCTGTGTGATGACCTTTGCTGATCTCTGTATGAGATCAAAAGTTCAATATAATCTTTCCTAAAAATCTAATCCCAAAAAGACAAGACACAATGTGTGTGCAGCAGCAAGCATATGGATAAAAGAGTACACAAAAATCCCCCACGCAAGACAGAGACACAACGTAACACACCAAAACCTTCTCTTCAGACTATAAGAGACTCCATCATCATCTTCAATCAATCTTACCAAAACATGCAAACCTTCTGACCGTAACACACGGTTTCACAACGTAACACACCAAAACCTTCTCTTCAGACTATAAGCACAAAACATGCAAACTTCTAACTTGGAAGCACGAGGCAATGCTGAATGTATGTATGAACGAGAATCTCACCAAAATGAATTGCTTTGTGCTTATCAGACACACTACCGCTTCGATCATCCAAGCTTAAGAGATCATATAGCAGGAACAGGAGTAGCAGCAGCTTCTGCTGCCTTCTTTTGCTTCTCTTTCTCCATCTCCACTCTTCTCACCTCTGCGTGCTGTGCTATTCCGTTTGCGATCGCCTGATAATTGAAGTCCAGTGACTGGTTAAGGTTCTGAAACCTCTGCGCATCTGACGCCTGCATAACTGTTCAAAGGGCAAGGATGCGATTAAGCAAATATGTACACTGGTGATATAGTATTGTCTGCTCGAGAATGGTGATCAGAAGATTTTATATAGCAGTACCTCTGATTGCGTCGACAAAGAATACAAAGGCATCCACCTCATCGATGGGTGACTGGAACTCTTCTTCGTCGCTAAAGTCATCATCATCAGAATCATCGTCATCTTCATCATCATATCCGAAGGCCTTTGCCTATGAAATGGACAAGCGAGTAGGGAAACAATCAATTCCGAAAGAAAGAAAAAAATCATAGTTGGCAAGGGATGTCTAAACAAAGCATTTGACAAACCTGTGCAGCTAACTTCTTCAGTTTCTTGCTTTCTGCTTCATCTCCGTCCTCGGTATCATCCATCCCCATCTCCCCATCAGAACCATCATCATCATCGTCTTCATCACTCTCGAGTCCATTCAACTCATTCTCATAATCTACTTCTGTCTCCTTTGCTGCTTCTGCGATTAATACGGGAAAGGGAATAGTCGTAAATGTTACCAGACCAAGTGGAGAGAAAATGTATCATAAGCACAACATACCAGCTATCTGATTCTTATATGCAACTAGAAGATCAAGTGTTGCCCTGAAAACACGCTGCAGCGCTTCGTCGGGGAATTGACCACCCGGGAGAGCAAGTAATGAAGTCAAACCCAAGCAGCAAACCTTTTTATCGTGTTCCCTGGTATAAAAAGAACAACCACTTTATCAGCTAATCACAGTGAGAAAAATTAAAGTAACACCATTACATTTGTAAGTTTACCATAACAAGATAGGAGATAATAACAAGCATCAAAGATACCTTTTGAAATTTGCTGGCAGGCCACTCTTTCTTTTTTGTTGCAACATCTGGAACCAATGATCAAACACAGTAGAAGCAAGTCCTGTGTTATGCAACACACCAAGCGTCAAACCTGGATTGTAGTAAAGCATGTTTGCCACCTGCGAATATAAATCATAATTTTCTTTTAGAAAATGATCAAGATAGCAAAAATTTTAAATGCAATAATGGTGGTTCACTACAAACTAAAGCTCAACCCATCGTAACCATCAATTCAATGCAATCTCAACTGATTCATAATTTCATATTGTGACATTGTGATGATTAAAGAAATAAAATTGTAAGTTGGAATGACATCATGCTAACAAATTCTCCAGACAGTTCTTACCACTTGAATAAGAAGAGATTTTAGGTACGAAGTCTCCGCTCGTTGTAACCTATCAATCGTGAGCCGAAGATATGGTTCAACCCACTGATCCACCTGCCCTTTGCAATTCTGGAAAACAACTTCAATAAGCTTTGGAGCAGACTCAATATCACTGTCTTCTATGTTTCTGTCGGTCATAAGCTGTAGAAACAGAAAAGTGACACATAAATTAGTTATGCAGGCTAATGAGTGATTTGCTTGTGAATAGAGAAACATGAGAGGTGCTTATATATGTATAACATCTCGATACTACTGTAGGAAGATTTGTCATATTTAATGCTGAATATGTATTTTTGTGTTTGCCCAATATGCTAGAGGCCAAATACTTCCTACCAGTATAGGCATGGATAAAATGATAAAGTGAGAATCTATCATTCATAATTCCATAACCTTATACTTACAGTTGAAAGAACAGTAAATAGACTTTGCTGATAGTTGGGCTCCTTGCAAGTGAGGAAATGAGCAGTTCCCCTCGATATAAAGTTGTCCATTGGAACCAAAATATCTACATTTCCAAAAAAAATAGCTTAGTGTATGTAGCAAAAAAGATTGACATGAAGGTTAAACTATACAGAAAACAGATACGAGAGAAGCCATACTTGGAAAGAAATCAATTGCCCAATCGACCAAGGCTTCCACCATTAATGGCCAGAGACTCCACATGCCCAATGAAATGTTAGGTGAATAAAAGGTGATGTATGATGCAATCTCCAAAACTTCTTCGAATACGTCTGCCAAATCACATAGGAGGATGCTTTAGTACCAATAAAAAATAGCTGGAAAAGGAAATGAGTGATCTTGAGATCTGATATTACACACGTAGCAAAAGGCTCACAAAAAAAAAGTAATGGATAATATAAAACTATCTAGAAATGCATAGTAATGGAATGAATCAAAATGGCTAACAAATCAGTCCAAAAGTTCAGCATCCAGATACAATACAACTTAAGCTCGTCAACAAACTAAGGACCAGAGCTAAAATGAGAAAAGTAAAGAAATGATTTAAACATCAAATTTACCTTGGCCATCAGCGGTCAACATTTTCTGCATTATTGGAAGTATCGTTGGCTCTATCTCAACAAAAAGCTGAGGAAGACTGCTAACAGATTCAAGGATTGTACTTATGGCACGCAAACAACCGACTGCAGCTAAAGCTCCCACGTCATCTAGATCATCACTGGCTTCTGACGTGTTTAAGCACCTCCAAAATGCAGCCGCCTGAGAAAAAGGAGAGGCAGAAATACATATATCTCAAAGTTCAAACTACAAACGTTCAATAAATCTATACAAATGAGAGAGCTGATTTCCTTACCAGATTTTGGCATAATCCAAAAGCATAAGGAGCCATCTCCTCACCAAACTTATCGACAATGGTCTCCAACGTAAAAACAAGGTCTTCATTCTCTACCTCATTCATGAGTTTGAAAAATTCTGATAGGAGCAAGATCACCAGTAAGTGAAAGCATTAGTTTAATTCAACGATACTGACTATCTAGTTTTTAAAACCAAGGTTACCTACCATCAAGTAACTGAGGGAGGATTGGGCGTATCTCATTCAAATCTGCAAGTTTGACCAGACAGTTTTAATTAGACATATATAAACCAACACACAATCGAGAAGACAATGCACAAGTGCAAACAGATTGATTGATATGCAGGAGAAAATCACATACCATTGCAGGCCTCAACAAATGAACGTAATGCAAAAACTGAATCAACACGGACAGGGAGATCAGGATCACGCATTCCCGAAACAACACTGTGCAATGCTTTGCGAAAGTTGTTCTGATCTGAGAAGTTGATGTGGGCATACTGTCCAGCTACCCATGCAGCCTACATCCAAAAACTCAATCGTTAAACAGATCAAGGGGCTCCAAAAGAGTATACTATTACTATCTAATACTGGAAATAAAACAGGAAATACATCCTAATGTATCGACAACATCGCAACAGTCACCTAAATATCACAACAGTTTATCATTTTTCTTCTGTTGTTAAATATTTTTTTTAAGCAATACTGAGTTCTCAAACAAATTGAGAAATACAACAGAACCCCTATCATGGAAACCATGGATTGATGAGGTATCAATTACAAATTTAAGCCAAAACAATGAATACCTTTGCTCTAAGATGTCCAGCTGGACTACTGAATTCAGGAAAAATATGTTGTACCAACATATGCTCTAGTTCAGATTTATAGGGATCAGTTTGCTTCAGTTTATCACAAAGAGCTCCAACAGCAAGCATAGCGCCATCTTTTTGACGATATGGCTTATGTTGAGCAGGAGCTTCGTCATAACTACCAACAGTGGAAAAAACAAGTTC
This sequence comes from Brassica napus, assembly GCF_020379485.1. Taxonomy (NCBI): domain Eukaryota; kingdom Viridiplantae; phylum Streptophyta; class Magnoliopsida; order Brassicales; family Brassicaceae; genus Brassica; species Brassica napus. Next base: position 7,075,730 of record NC_063438.1, read on the forward strand.
TCAACAGGACACAACTGAAAGAAGAAGATTGAAACGGAAGAGCTCAAATGGAATACCTCCTGAAGATCCCTACAACAAACTGAACAAACTTTGGGAGGTTATCTTTCCCACGTTTTCGAACCAATTCATTTACAAAATCCATAGACGCTGTTCGCGGACTGTACAGGTCTTCAATGATATCTGCAGTGCAGCCCAACAAATTTCATTAAATATAATATGTTTGACTTCTCAAGAAAGTCACTATTTTTAATACTTACTGTAACCCTTCCTCACGTATTCATGTGGGTCTTCCTCCCAAAGTTTTTGATCAGAGTCGTTAAAGCACATTAGAGGGAAAACAATCTCAAAAAGCAGAACATCCAGCCGAGGTAGCAGCAATTTGTACATGCTACTCTTTGAAATGCTGCAGATACAATGAATTACTGTCAGGACTTAAGAACTCCCTCAACGAGAAATGCCACATATGTAAAATACAGTAGTAGAGTTTTATTTATTTAAGCTGCAGGGAAGATGGCAAGATACATTATAATACATGCCAAGAGGCAGAATGTGTAAAATTACAACAAAAAACATATAAACATATAGAGTATTCTAATTAAAATCAATACCGTTCAATCCTTTACCAAAAATCAAATCTATAATGCCAGGGAAAGGAGAATTGACGTCAACCAAGTGGGGGCACACTGAATGTAGACAAGTATGCTAACAAACCTAGAGCACAAGGAACAGTAAGACAAACCTGTTACTTAAGTACTGAAGGAGAAGATTGGTAACTCTGTCGGGAAGATAACCTCCAACACGAATAGTATTCAGACAATTTAGGTGGCCTTCCAAAATTCTGCCGGCATAATTTTTTTGAAACATTTGGGCGAAAGGCTTGTTTTCTGGAGTTTGAAGTTTTGGGTCTCCAAACCTATGACAACGAATGCTCACCAAAATTTAATGGACCTTCCAAGAGTACTTTTGATTAATATATTAACTTCAGAGACATACCGACTATAGATCCTGTTTAAGATGTGCACTGTCCACTTCTTGACCTTCCACCAGCCCCAAGATTTTCTAAGTTCCGGATCCATAGGCTGACCTTCAACTGGAACAGGACGCTCCGAAACACTCAAGAACAGAACCATCCAGGCATTGAATACGTTAATATCAAATAATTGCTTTGGGAGCTCCAGCTGCCACATAAAAATAGTACAAAATGAATCATGTGATGAATCTTTGGAAAGAAACAATAACAGGGACGGCTTCAGTAAGCCTAGCGATCCCTTCTTTTATTTATTTATCGACTAGCAAATTTGCCAATTGCCAGTATGATCTCGTTACCGACTTACATATATTGATGACCAAAATATTTTGCATATCAGCTTCATTAACTCTGCTATCTCGAGTGAGGGATTTTCTATCTGGATAAGTCCATTAAAAATAGTCAAAAGTAGAGGAAATGTCTCCTCCACAATGCGGGAAACTGGTGTCCGCTCCTCGTCTGACTTGAACCTAGAAATCAAAATTACGAAACAGAATCAAAATAATGCAGCGCATCTAGATTTACTGCTAGGATGCTTAAAAAATGAGATTGTCATGTCGATTCGTAATGAACACTTTTCGTTCCTGGGCTGGAACTCATCTAAACTTCACAAGACATTCCGAATTTCGTTTGAAAGAGCAATTGGCATCATGTATTCTAATAGTACACTTTCTAAACATCATCTTAACATTCCTTGTACAAAACGATTGCCTCTTCCTGTAATTTTTTTCACTCAAGAGTGGTTACCAACTTAACACCTAAAGTTTTTACTCGTGTGCTACACTGAAACAGTCAAATTTGTGTTACTTACTCATATTTCCTGGAGAGTATCCGTAACACAAACAAAGCTCCATAAATTTGTTGATTTTGCAAGTTGTACTTCACCCAATCTAGAAGCCGTGGCCATTGCTCTGGGTAGTCAGCATATATGATTGTCTTGAGGGACTCTCCAAGTTGTGATCTGGATCATAAAATAAGGAAGAGAAACATAATTATGATTGAAGTTGAGAGAAAAAAAATCTAAATTCGGAAAATATCATCCACAATTCACTGTTTCAGGATATCTAGCAGTTAAGGATAATGCAAAAGACACATACAAACATGCATGATACATATATTAGCCTTCTGCAAAGTGGGGACTATCAGCTTGTAGACTATCTAGCATCTTTCCACCAATCAGACCTTGAGCAGACAAATTTACCTGAGTAAGGTCGGAACTTGGGTGACATAGACGAGGATGTTGTCCCTCACCAATTCTTTGTCGCTTTGCAATATCATCGGCTGCTCTCCTGCACCGTTAGATACACGAATCAACCTAACAGCTTCTGATAATCACAGAAAATAATATTATTATTTACCAGAATCATCAGGTGACCAGTTCTTAGCAATGAAGTTCTTGAACTGAATACTAGCAATCTGACGCACTGCCATGTCACAGTTCCCATCCACGGCTATCTGCAACAATCTCACCAAGTGCTGTGGCGTGTGCTGCAACTGTTAAGAGAAGAGAACAACGCATCAGAAACCAATGAATCTAATCTAGTATCGATTCAAAAACTAACAAACGTATATACATCTCTAGAGAATTCAAGTAAGACCTGATTGAGTTGCTGCTCAGAAGCTTTGCGTTCATCGGGATTGGGGCTGAGCGCGGCGGCTCGGAGGATCAAAGCGAGGCTTGGCAGATCCATCCTCCGGGGAGTTTGGAAATCGAGAAACCACTAGAGGAGCAGGTTGATTCGATTTGGAATGTTCCGTACAACAGACCTAGAGAGAGCTCTCAATTGAGTATGGGAGATTCAGTTGAGGTTTTAGAGCTACAACAATGGCGGAGAATGAGGAGGAAGAAGACGATGGTAGGCGAGGGGTTGAGAGGAAAAAATAGAGTATTTAAATGCCTAGGGTTGTTTAACTAACCTTCATTCGGTTGACCCGGGTTGTCTGTGGCCGGTTTATATCGTACCGGGTCTTCTCCAACTAAATTGATTACGTGTACGGGACAAATGAATAACGGACAAAGTTTTTGGTAATTTTGCAACAAACAAAAAAAAATCGAAAAGAATTGACATTTTTTCCTAATGTCGATGTATTCTTGAGAATTGCAATATTCGTATTTGTTTATGGTCAATACATATCCAGATGAGAATATCATTGAAACCAAATGGGGGTAATGATATTGTTTAGGCAAAGCGTTCTGCATATGTAATTTGTATTTTTAATTTTTATGAAACACTAACATCGTTTATAGTTTTCTGTCCAAGCGTGTGACGAGCACGACCATCTCGTTACTAATTAGCATGGATTCAAGTTTAGCACTTTCATTTTCTATAGATTTTATATTTTTTAGTTTTTAAGTGACTTTTGTATATTCAGGTCAATTAAATTTTAGCCAATTTTTTTTTGTCGATTGAGGATTTACATATATTATTTTATACATTTAGAACAAGTTAAAAACTAATGATTAGTGTTTCATAATAACATTACTAGGTAATAATCCGCGCCTTGCGCGGTGGATGTAATTATTAGTTTCGTTATTTTTAATAAAAAAGATATTAAATCTGTTTAATCTGGATATTGGTTAGGTTTTACGTTTTTGTTTTGTTTTTAATCTTCTAAAATATAACTATTATTTTAAATTATTATTCATTTTAGTTTATTCGGTTAAAATGTTTGATTTTTTGGTTTTTTCCAGGAAAAACCAAAAATTAATATTATTTGTTTATTTTCATATTATGAATTTTAGATAGTCGTCATGTCGAACCAATAGTTTCATATTATAGTTTTTAAACAGATAATAGTTTAAGAAAAATAAAAAAAATTATTAAAACAAATCATTTCACTACAATTTGGTCGGTGGTGAAAGAAGCATTAAGAAAAAATATTTCAACTTTCAAAAAAATTAGATACTTCAGTTGTGGTGAATACTTAGTTATAAGGTGCTCACATCAAGGTGCACATGTATGTTTAATACTTAGATAGAAGGTGCTCATATCAAGGTGCACATGTATGTTTATGTAAAAAGTATATAGAAATAGTTGAAAAATATATAAAGATATTGTTAATTAATATTAAATAATATTTTTGTTCAAAATAATACATGAAAGATAAAATTAATTTAAAATAAAAAAGACCTTGACATTAGTCATTTTTCATATAAAGAAAATAAAATTATATCCGTAAATTGGAGTTGCACATATCAAATATTTAGGTATTTGGAAGCATTCTTGTCGATTCAATCTTTAGCCACCTAGATATTCGGTGACTTGGATATCCGAAATGTTTTAGAATTTTAAAGAAAATCCGATTTGATTCGTAAATAAAAGAAAATTTTAAAAATAATATAATAATAACATTTTATTACAAAAATAAAACATTATATAACCTTTTAAATTCTAGTACCTAATATAATAAATTTAATTCATAAAAATATTGTAAAACTGATATAAAGTATAATATATATCACATATATATATAATTCTTTACATATATATATGTATATATATGCATATAACATATCGAATTAGATGTTCCTAAAAATATTGGTATTTGTGATTTGCTTTTTTTTTGATATTGTATTTTTGTATTTGATTTGTTTCGTAGAGTTTCAAATATCCAGATTTTTTGGTTCAAATCAAAACGGATAACAAATCAAATCAAAATTTATGAATATTTTAGTCAATTTTATCCGTAAACAATAAAAATAAAACATATATATATATATAGTTTGGCTTTTGATTCGTTATCTATTTTTATTCGAACCGAAAAATTCAGAGTTTTATTGGAACCATATATGTGAGTTTTATATTAAAAAAATACAAAATACATAGTGTGAACACATTTATGATTATAGTGTGAATGCGTTAACATATTTATTATCAAATCATTGTGAAGTTGCCACGTGTCTATTATAATGTGAATGCATTTATTACAATGCTTCTCTTTTAATATATAAGGGATATTTGTGTTTGAAAAGAGTTTATGTCAAAGCCTGTAGATAACGCATCCCACTTTTATTTGTTTATAAGACATCTAAAATGCTAGAAACGGCTAATTCTGAATCAGGAAATTTAAAAAAAAAAAAGCAAAATGTTACCATTAAATAGGATTTTTAAAAATCTTCACTGTGCTTGAATAACTGGTGATGTATTTGAATAATTATGGTCGTAGCCGTGGTGATGTATTTGAATACTTATGGTTGTAGCCGAAGCTTAAAGAATGATAATGTTTTTGAATAATCAGGTTTGTTATGATATAATCAAATAATCTAGCTAGTCCAATGGCCAAGACGGGCGTGAAGTGACTTTGCACATGGAACGTCTAAGCCAACGGTATAAAATCGAACCATCGAACCAATGGTAGTCTTGGTAGATGTTCTGTGTAACAACAGCGCGTTATTCAATCTCCAGAATCTAACCGTTTGATTAATAAGATCGAATCAATAAGATCGACGGTTGTTATTCAATTTAGTAGTGTATAGTATATACTTAAATCAAAATTTCCTTTTTATTATCCTAATCGTAATTACACAACTCTAAAAGTTTCTTTATCTCTCTCAACAAATCAAAGATTCAGACTCTAACTAGGTTTTAATTGCAGCGAAGTAAAGTACGAAATTTGTGAAGTCGTTAGGCAAAGGTTCGTTTGGTTCCGTCAATCTCATCAAGTTCACTAAACCCGACGGCTCGAAGCCATACTACCACGCCGTGAAAAGCTCAAACGCACAAGACTTCGAATCTCTCTACAACGAGTTTCAGATTCTGTCTAAACTTAGAGATTGTCCGAGAATTGTGCAAACATATGGTACATCTCTCGAGAGAGGTGTGAATGATAACGGAACAAGAGTTTATAACATGTCGATGGAGTACGCAGCTGGCGGAAGTTTAACTTCGTTCATGGAAACAAGGTCGTTGACGGATACGATGATCAGAGACTTCACTTGTATGATTCTTGAAGGACTTGTCTCTGTTCATGATCACGGATACGTCCACTGCGATCTCAAACCGGACAATCTTCTCTTGTTTCCACGTGATGATGTTGGTGTAACGAAAGAAGTTTCGTATGAGTTGAAGCTTTCAGACTTTGGGATGTCGACAGAAGCTGGAGAGGAGTCGGTGTTTTGGGAGTTTGATTCTCCATACTTGGGAACGCCTCTTTACATGTCTCCTGAGTCTGTTCACTACGGCGTCGCGGAGAAGTCGTTAGACTTGTGGTCGCTAGGTTGTGTTGTGTTGGAGATGTACACAGGAAAGTCTCCGTGGCCGTTCCAGGACTCGGACGAGCTTTTGCGTCATTTATTGGATGAGAAAGCGCCAGAGATTCCAGAGTCTCTTCCTTGGGAGGCAAGGCAGTTTCTGCAAACGTGTTTCGCAAGAGATCCTGTGGAGAGGGGAAGTGCTTCGGAGCTGTTGAAGCATCCGTTTCTTCTTCCGGAAGTTTCTGATGAGAAGAGAGTGATGGTTACAGGCGCCGGAAGTAGGATAAAGTCGGTGGCTGTAATGAAGTCTAGGGTTATAATGAAGAAGCCAATAAGAGTGAAAATTCTTCCACCAAAGACGCCACGGTTTAAGAAAGTTTTGAATAGACCCTTAAGGCTGAAGACTATACCTCCAAAACCCCCAGGATTCAATCTCGTGTTTGTTCAGTCGTTTTGTCTCAGTGTATCAGTGTGTTCTGTCGCTTTGTTACTTGGTGGTAGATGGTGTAGAGCAAATTAATACACAGTTGTGAGGATTGTACAGAGGAAACATCAAGGAGCAGTGGTTTAGTTCCTGTGTCAACATTGTCACTTGATAGAACCATCTCGTAACTTTTGTTTTGTTTTGTTCATCTCTTTGAAATCTGTCTGTTTGTACTTGTATAGATTCTATACGTAACTTTGTAACAACACTTGGAGAATTTATGTTAATTGATTTTTTCTCTTTTCATTGTCTTTGTGTCAAACAAGATAACAAACAAGTCTAGCTAAAAAGTGTGTCCATGTCTCCAAAGCTGAATTAAAGAAGCAGCTGTTCTATGAATAGCTCTAAGGATGTGTGGATGTTCTTCCTAGAAACAGCGTTCAATGATGTTGCAATTATCTACAACCACTTCTCCTTCCCGTTTCAACTTCTTCCCTGAAACTACTCCGTTCTTGACTGCTACAGCTTCCTGAAAATGAATATATTCATACATATGTTTAACAGATAAACTACAAAATGCTCTGCAGTAGATAACATATTTCAAACCATTCATATATATGCATGAATCCTGATAATAACCGAGAAGCAAACATTCAGGTTTGGTCTATGACTTAGCCACTTTATTCAAGTATATATTATTGAACTTTGATGAAGAATTGCCATTTTTTTCCTCCTATATTCTTGAAAATTGCAATATTCGTATTTGTTTATGGTCAATACATGACATATCACTGGAACGATATGTGTAATGATTTTGTTTAGGCAAAGCAAAAGCATCCCCTGTATTTATGTGGTTTGTATTTTTATGGAACACTTAATTTGTTTATGCTTTTCTATCCAAGTGTGATGCGGCGGTGACCATCTCATAATTTGCATGGATTCAAGTTTCGTACTTTCTTTTTCTATAGTTTTTATATGCAACTCTCTTTAAAAAAAATCTTATTTATTTACCTTATATTAGTAAGAGATATTTATGTATATTATATTTATTATAGAAACTTAGACTTGTTGTTATATAAAGGTTTCATATTTGTCTCTCTCTTTTTTGACAAAATTTTCGTATTTGTCTTTTAAAGTAATTTTTGTCTATTTCATATCGATTAAAATTTATAACACTGTGAGTTTGTATCTTCATAAAGAGAACAATGTGTTTGCATGACTGTTGTTGTAGCCGAAGATTCAAGAATGATGATGTGTGAATAGTTATGGTTGTAGCCGGAGATTAAATAATGATCATGTGTTTGTATAGTTGTGGCGGTGTGTTGATAATCCTATTTTCTATAATAAACTAGCAAAGTCCAATGACCAAAAACGGGAGTCAAGTGTTTTGAGCCAACGGTTAAGCTCTTACCAACTGTAACATCGGTGCGTTATTCAGTTTCTCATCTATAACCGTTTGGTTCAGATCGAACCAATGATAGATGATCCTCCGCGTAAGATCGACGGTCGTTATTCAATTTCATCATTCCTTTTTTGTTTCCCTGGCAATTGATTCAACGGTCCAGATCGGATCCTGGTGGATCCTCCGTGTAAGATCGACGGTCACTATTCAATTTCCTTTTTTGATTGTTCAGCAATTTCCTTTTTGATTTAGAAGTATCTAATATATATAGTTGAATAAAGTTTTATCATATCCCCTAATTATACAACTCTAGAAGTTTGCTTTCTCTCTCAAACAAATTAAAAAACTCAGACTCTAACTAGGGTTTTAGTTGCAGTGAAAAGTACATATTCTAGTATGATGGAGTTTGTGAAATCGTTGGGCAAAGGTTCGGGTGGTTCTGTCAATCTCATCAGAGTCACTACACCCGACGGCTCGAACCCGCACTACCACGCCGTGAAAAGCTCAAACTACTACGACTATCTCCACGACGAGTTTCAGATTCTATCTAAGCTCAGAGATTGTCCCGGAATCGTGCAAACCTTTGGAGCATCTCTGTCGAGAGGTTTCAATGTTCACGGGAGAAAAGTTTACAGCATGTCGATGGAGTACGCAGCTGGTGGAAATTTAACTTCTTTCATAGAAACAAGGTCGTTGACGGATACGATGATCAGAGACTTCACTCGTATGATTCTTCAAGGACTCGTCGCTGTTCATGATCTCGGATACGTCCACTGCGATCTCAAACCGGACAATCTTCTCGTGTTTCCACGTGATGTTAATGTTGGTGTGATGAACGAAGTTTCGTACGAGTTGAAGATTTCTGATTTTGGACTGTCGACAGAAGTTGGAGAAGACTCGAAGTTTTGGGAGTTTGATTCTCCCTACTTGGGAACGCCTCTTTACATGTCGCCCGAGTCTGTTCGTTACGGCGTGGCGAAGAAGTCGTTAGACTTGTGGTCGCTAGGTTGCGTTGTGTTGGAGATGCACACAGGAAAGCCTCCGTGGCCGTTCCAAGACTCGAAGGAGTTTTTGCGTCATTTGTTGGATGACAAGGCACCAGAGGTTCCAGAGTATGTTCCTTGGGAAGCACGGCAGTTTCTAGAGACGTGTTTCGCAAGGAATCCTGTGGAGAGAGGAAGCGCTTCGGGTCTGTTGAAGCATCCGTTTCTGATGAGAACAGATGGTCACTAAGAGTGAAGGACTTGGCTTGCGATAGACTGATTAGGATCGTTTACATTGTAATAGCTTATATAGCAAATTCTCATTGTAACAAATCTTTTGTGACATAAATAAAAATTCAGTTCATCATAACTCTAATGCTCAAGAGTTTAAACTCTATAAATCAATGAATCGAACTGAGTATTTTAAAGAGTAAGTTAAAACGGACTGAATGATTTAGACCACTTAGTGGTCCGGCATGGGGTGTTACAGTTATTCCACCAAAGCACACTTCAGTTTAAGAAAGTTGCGGATAGACCCTTGAGGCTGAAGACCATACCTCCAAAACCGCCAGTATGCAATGTCGTGTTTGTTCAGTCGTTTTGTCTCACTGGGTCAGTGTGTTCCGTCGTTTAGTTACTTGGTGGTAGATGGATCAGACCAAGATAATACACAGTTGTGGAGCAGCCAAGGCAAGCAAGACCAAGTTTGGTTCCTGTATTAGCATTGCCACTTGGTCGCTAAACCATCTCGTTTACTTTTGTTTTTTTAGTTCTCTTTGATGTATCTTCTCTGTTTATATAAGTTCTAATAGTAACTTGTAACAACACTTGGGGGAGAATTTATGTTAATGTGTTTTTCTCTTTATGTTACTCGTCTTTGTGTCAAACATGAAAACAAACAAGTCTAGCTAAAAAAGTGTTTCCATGTCTCCAACGCTTTGATTAAAGAAGCAGCTGTTTCATGAATAGCTAAGGATGTGTGGATGTTCTTCCCAGAAACCGCGTTCAATGATGTTGCAATGATCTACCACCACTTCTCCTTCCCGTTTCAGTTTCTTCCCTGAAACTACTACTCCATTCTCGACTGCAACAGCTTCCTGAAAACGATTATATTCAGACAGCTTATTAACAGATAAACTACAAAATGCTCTGTAATGGAAAACATTTTCCATACCACTCATATGCTCGAATAAGAAACGAGAAGCAAACATTCAGGTTTGGTGAATGATTTAGCCATTTAAAAGAGTCAATAAGCAAGGTTTGAGTAATTTAATTGGTTGTGAAAATAAGAAACAGAACCAGTTTGCCCCTTTCTTTAGCTAGTCCATTGTACATCTTCCTCCTATACAAAGCTTTAAGAGATTCGATAATAAAAAAGGCAAATACCAAACCTTTGAGCGCAAAACGGATGAACCCATTCGAAAGATTAGAGGTAATGTATTGTACTCAATTCCAAATTGACTGCTAAGCAGCTCGTTCTTTTCTCGTGTTTGGGTTCCCTGGAAAAGCCATTCACAAATAAGAAAAACCATTTTCAAGTCATGACAAAATGAAATCTTTCTCCACCATAACAATGTACCTTCAAGTAATCTTGGGATTGTGTTTTGGTTTTTCCAGACTTAACAAGCATCCAGAAACATGTATTATACTGATTATTGATATGGCCTGCCAGACAAACAAAAAAACATGAGAATACTCATATATAAAGGTTTCATTTCACACCCATACATAGATGATGAGACATTATATTTACTCACAGTCAACTTGTCTCCAAGCCAAGTAATCCAAAAGAATCTTGTACGTTGGGTAGCATACTGCTCGTCCATCAAACGATGGAGGGTACTTCAGTTCTTTGCGAGGGAAGAAATCTCCCCATTTGATCACATATGTGGATGTAAACAAGGATGCGATTGCAGATATTATCTTACTGCAATACAATATCAGGACATTAAGAAGTAGGAACCAAAAGAATCATGGAGATAGAGCCAAAACTGTAAAGAGAGCTAATAAAACTTAGTTTTAACCTGGATTGTCTTTGGTAGAGCTCAGATTCTCTCTTCAAAACAAAGCTGGAATCGATGATGTGTTAGAACTGAGATGTTTATTGATTAAGATCCACCCAACCACTCCTCTTAGACTCCACAAGTCGAAGTACTAAGCCAAATACAATCTCTCTCACAATCAAGGGCAAGCCCAAGACTCTCTAACTGACTGACTAACCTCTCTTACCTGGGTCCTCTTATATACCAAGGCCCAAGTACAATCCTCTTACTCTCTAATACTCGTAACAGAATAATCCACGTCATCAAACTCTAACGGCCAACACTCTGTTCTTCCTCCTCTCCTCTGTTCTCTCTTTATCTTCTTTTCCTCACATATACTCTCTGTAGCATATCAATACCCCCGTTCACGAGTTTCAGCTTGTCCTCAAGTGAAAATTTTGGAAACTGATGTTTCACTTCGCTAGCTCGCAACCAGGACATCTCATGATCCGGAAGATTACGCCATTTGATCAACACTTCTAAATGGCCTTCTTCATCATAACGAGTATCCTGAAGCTCCTCTGGTTCAATAACCAACTCATTATTATCATCCAACCGAGAAGGCAACTCCGAAACCACCGTTGTACTCCCAATCACCGGTTTAAGCTGTGAGATGTGAAAGACCGGATGAATCCGAGATGATTCCGGTAACTGAAGACGGTAAGCCACCTGTCCAACTCGCCCAATCACCTCAAAAGGACCGTAGTACCTCGCTGCCAACTTCTGGAACAAACGTCGAGCCACAGAATGCTGTCGATACGGCCGCAGTTTCAGAAAAACTGAAGCTCCCACCTCAAACTCCAAATCCCGACGATGTTTGTCAGCGTTGTTCTTCATCAGCTCTTGTGCCCGTAAGAGATTGTCCTTTATTGACCCCAACATCCTATCTCTTTCCCTTAATGCCGATTCGACTTCAAAATTCGCCGTCGATCCTGATTCATATGACAGCAAATGAGGAGGATCGCGACCATACACAAGCTTGAAAGGGGTACATTTTAATGCCGTGTGATACGCCGTATTATACCACAGCTCCGCCCATGGCAAAAATTTCGCCCACGTCTTAGGATGTGTGGAAGCAAAGCAACGCAAATAAGTTTCCAAACATCTATTCAGGACCTCAGATTGCCCGTCAGACTGCGGATGAAACGCTGTGCTGAACCGCAGCTTAGTCCCCGACAACCTGAAACACTCCTTCCAAAATTTGCTGAGAAAAATTCTGTCGCGATCCGAAATAATGGACTTTGGATAGCCATGTAGTCGGATAATCTCCTGAGTAAACTTGTTTGCCACGTCCACAGCGGTGAAAGGATGGCATAATGTCAAGAAATGGCCATACTTGCTGAGCCTGTCTACCACCACAAGAATCACATTAACCCCTTGTGAAGTAGGCAATCCTTCAATGAAGTCCATCGCTACATCCTCCCAAATCTGCACGGGTAACTCAATTGGCTGCAAGAGTCCAGCAGGAGAAAGAGTCGAAGATTTATGCGTTTGGCACACACGACAAGCCGCTACATACTCCTGCACTGTCTTACGCATTTTCGGCCAGTAAAACAGGTCCCGAACCCGTTGTAATGTTCGCAAAACCCCAGCATGCCCTCCCAAAACACTGTCATGACATTCTTGCATAATCAACTGAATGTACTTGGAATTGACAGGAATGACGAGTTTGTTTTTAAAGAACAAGCGCTCATTGACCAACGTAAACCCCGCTTTCACTTGCTCCTCAGCCTTGAATCTCCTTATCAACTTCTGAATAGTCTCATCCTTCTCAATCTCTTTATACAAGTCTTGCAATTCCAAAGAAGAAGGAACCGTTAATGCTAACAAGTCCAGAGTCAGCCTTTCCTCAGCAGTGTGATCAATCCTAGATAACCCATCTGCCACCTTATTCTCACTGCCAACCTTATACTCAATGTCAAACTCATACCCTAAGATTCTCGTAAGCCAACGCTGATAGTCAAGTGTTATCTCACGCTGCTCCAACAAGTATTTTAGGCTCTGTTGATCAGTCCGCACAATAAATCTTCTTCCCAAGAGATAATGTTTCCACTTCTGAATGGCCATCACAATTGCCATCAATTCTCTTTCATAGATTGGTTTCTGCTGTTCTTTATGAGTTAATCCCCTGCTGAAATACGCTATTGGGTGTTGATCCTGCATAAGAACTGCGCCCAACCCAAAGCCCGAAGCGTCTGATTCCACAATGAACAGCTTATTGAAATCCGGAAGTGCCAGTACAGGAGCTGAGATCATTGCCTGCTTCAACTTATCAAACGCCCGTTGAGAAAATTCTGACCACAAGAACTGCTCCTTCTTCAGTAATTCTGTCAACGGTTTAGCAATCGATCCATAGCTCTGAACAAACTTTCTGTAATAGCCAGTGAGACCCAAAAATCCTCGCAGCTCCTTGACTGACTTTGGATTATGCCATTGTTTCACTGCTATCACCTTTTGGGGATCAGTTGAAACTCCCTTGCTTGTAATCACATGCCCCAAATACTCCACCTTCTCTTCTGCAAACGCACACTTCTTCCTGTTCGCAAACAGACGTTGTTCCACGAAAATATCCAACACCAGCTCCAAATGCTTCACGTGATCCTCCACTGTTTTGCTGTAAATGAGGATATCATCAAAAAATACCAACACAAACCTCCGCAAATATTGTCGGAAAAGATCATTCATCAAGGCTTGGAATGTGGCCGGAGCATTGGTGAGACCGAAAGGCATCACTAAGAACTCAAAATGTCCATCATGCGTACGAAATGCAGTTTTCGCAATATCTTCTTCCTGCATTCGTATCTGATGATACCCAGCCCGCAAATCCAACTTTGAAAAGATCTTAGCTCCATGTAATTCATCCAACAGTTGATCAATCATTGGGATTGGATACTTGTCTGGAACTGTTGCACGGTTCAATGCACGATAATCCACACAGAATCGGTGTGAATTGTCTTTCTTCTTAACCAACAGAACCGGACTCGAATACGGACTCTGGCTCGGCCTTATCAACCCTTCCTCTAACATTTCTTTAACCATTCTCTCCATCACCTCTTTGTGTGCGTGCGGATACCTGTAAGGTCTCACGCTTATCGGTTTAGAGCTGTCCAACAACACAATTGCATGTTCTCGACCTCTGATTGGAGGCAACCCTACCGGTTTCTGAAATACCCCGTCATAGTGCTGCAACGTCTGAGCAATCGGTAATGGTAACTCCGTCACTGTCTCACCCTTTTCCTCCAATGATCGTACCTCCATCTCAACTCCTTTGTGACACACCATGTTATCTGATGTGAATGATTTGAGAGATACGGTTTGAGCATGAAGCGTTGGATCCCCTCTTAACGTCACCGGTGCTCCCTCATAGACAAAAGACCATTCATTCTGTTCCCAATCCACCATGCATTTGCCCAACGTTCTCAACCATTCGACTCCAAGGATAACGTCAACATTTCCCAACTCCAAAACCACAAAATCTGCTTCAAAGGACATAGATGGTAACCCCACCGTCACTTTCTGACACACTCCTGTCCCTTGAACTGAGATTCCCGTTCCAAGCAAGACGCGCAGATTCGTATTCTCTGTAACTTTAAGTTTTGTCTTCTGTACTGTCGAAGGTGAGATGAAGTTATGAGTCGCACCACTATCTATCATAACCACCACTGAATTCTTCTTAATTGCTCCCTTCAGCTTAGTTGTAGTAGAAGAAGACTGTCCCAAGAACGAGCTCAAGGAAAGTGCCATCATCGAAGCTTCAGTATCTTCTATCTCTTCCTCTACTTCAACTAGAGACTGATCCATTATTTCCATCTCCAGTCCATTTACGACTGTCAAGACCTGAAGCGTACGGTTGGGACACAAATGCTGCCTTGACCACTTATCATCACAGGAAAAACACAGTCCCAAGCGCTTTTTCTCTGCTATCTGAGCCTCAGTCAATCGTAATTGCGGTCTCTGTCCTCCTGCTTCAGTTGGCTTTGTCTGCGTCGGCTTAAAAGTCCAACCGGAACTACTCTTCCCAGAAGAAAAGGATTTCATAGACGTTGTTTTTGAATTGTCTTTCCTTTCTGCTTGTCTCTCTCTACACACCACCTTATATAAAACACTGTCTTCCATCTGATATGTTGTAGAGATCATTTCATCCAAGTCAACTGGTTTGCACATCGTTACCACTTCTCTCATTTCAGGTTTTAACCCATTCATGAATATCCCTTCGAGCTGCGTATCTGTCAGACCAGTTACCAACGTTGATAGATCTTCAAAGGCATGGATATACTGAGCCGCAGTACCAGTCTGTTTAACCGCAAAGAATGGCTGACTCGGATCCCTGAACTTCTCTTTGCTGAATCTTGCTATCAGTTTCTGCTTAAACTCCATCCAACTTCTGAACCCTCTGCGATGTGATTCACTGTTAAACCAGCTGAGTACATCTCCTGCTAGACTCACTGAGACTACGTCCAACTTAGCTCGGTCATCATAACCGCCAATCCTGAAAAAACGTTCTGCAAGAGCTAGCCATCCATACGCATCACAACCATCATACACAGGTAATTCTACTCGTTTCAACATCCTCTCACGGTTACCAACAATCGAAGTTCGATCTACCGCATCTTCATTCCTAGAGCTACGGCCAGGTTCCAAGTTTGTGTTATGTACCTGATAGTTAGGATGACGATACGGTTGAGGTGAATCACCGGAAACCTCGATCGTTTTAGAAAGCTTCTTCTCCAACCGCGAGCACATCTTCTCGTAACACGCTTCAATCCTTGATTCAATCGAGGCTTCGATTCGCGATTCCATCTCCTTCGCATTTTTCTCCAACTCGAAAAAAGATTCGGTGAATCGCCGATTCGTCTCGATCTGAACCGTCGACTGATCTCGCAACGTCGCCGCAAGCAAATCCAAGGTGATCGGAGGATCCGCCTGACCGTCGCCGATATCCTTCGTCCTCTTCGTCATCGTCGCGATGGTTCTCGATCCAGAGCGCTCACTCGCACCAATTTGTTAGAACTGAGATGTTTATTGATTAAGATCCACCCAACCACCCCTCTTAGACTCCACAAGTCGAAGTACTAAGCCAAATACAATCTCTCTCACAATCAAGGGCAAGCCCAAGACTCTCTAACTGACTGACTAACCTCTCTTACCTGGGTCCTCTTATATACCAAGGCCCAAGTACAATCCTCTTACTCTCTAATACTCGTAACAGAATAATCCACGTCATCAAACTCTAACGGCCAACACTCTGTTCTTCCTCCTCTCCTCTGTTCTCTCTTTCTCTTCTTTTCCTCACATATACTCTCTGTAGCATATCATGATGAACTTAATTAATAACTTAAATATGTAAAAGCTGATGTACAAGAGGCTGAGAGATGGAGGGGAGACCTGTACTCATCACTCACACCATAGCCAAAGTGAATATCCTCAAACTCCTGGAGAACAGCCACTGCACATGAATTCATAAGTTTCAGAGCTTGCTCATCATTTGGCTTCTCAAATTCATGAACGTCAGAAAACCTACCAAAACCCCAAGCCAAGCTCCACAAAATAAATTTTCAACATATAACGTTAGTTGATTAGTGATGAAAATGCAAGTTAGGATTCAAGAACTAGTTTGAGGCAAAAAAACATCAGCAAACTAAAGAGGCCAGCTAAAGAAGTAAACCAATTCATGACATAGCTGAATCCTAGGGAGCACAAGGACATGACTAGTTTAAGGCAAAAAAAAAAAAAAAGATTACCTGTGAAAGTGAGAGCCGTCAATCCTAACAACGACCCAAGTTAGAGGTAACAATTTGTTCTCGAACTGAAACGATCTAACGAAATCTGGTTCAACTCTGCCAATATCTTTCGAGAAGTGACCAAGATCATTATATAGGGACGGGTGCTCATTCCAAAAGCTTCTTGCAGCAATATTCTCTGAGTGTACCAACACAGCCTTTCTCCTCAATCTTTTTACAGGATTGCCATTCTCATCATGCTTTACAGTTTCTTCCACCTGAATGAAGTTAAATGGAAGTATCTCATATTCGAAATCTATAATAAGTCTGCGGTATAAGACGAATTTATGTGGAACATCAGGCAAGATGCAATGAAAAGAGAAGATCTAACTTGTCACAAAACACAATACAAAGAAGACAACACATATTTTCAGCTACATCAACATATTTTCAGCTACACATGACAATATTTTTTACAAGGGTTCAGACAATTAACATCTAAAATGAAAAACCTAAATGTACATGTGCGCCAATCATGTTGTTCAACAAACTGATCTTAGTAACCCTTCATAGAGAACTAACTTTCAATTGGAAGGTCTATATTCTAAATGACACATGACATATTAAAGCAAGCATAGAAGCGCTATATATATAATTTCTAACAGAAAATATAAACTTATCACCTTTTTCTTGAAGAGACATGATCCTTGTCGAAACAATTCAGGAAGCGTTTTGTAATTGATACCAAACTTGTGAAAGAGAAGCTCATTTTTCTGCTGCTTTTGTGTATCCTGCAGGTATCCAATGGAAATAGACAAACAATGAAATAACAATGCAAAGAAGGTAAAAAGAGCAATTTAAAGCACTAACAACACACCTTAAGAAGCTCTTGTGCTTCGCTTATGGTCATTCCACTTTTAACTAACATCCAAAAACAAGTTTCGTATTGATTATTGGCGTGGCCTGTAACGAATAAGAAACGGAACTTGTTAGACGTTACAGAAGACAATTGACGCAAATAAGTATCAAAATTATCATGAACGTGGTGTCAAGTACATTATTTCTGAGCTCAGTATGTCTTACAATCTTGTTGTCTCCACGCGAGATAAGCTTGAAGAACCTCTGGCGATGCACAACTTACGACTTTTGAGGTGAAAGAAGGAGTATATTCCAGTTTTCTTTGGGGAAAGAACTCTTTCCATTTTGTTACGTAGACTGCAGCAAAGAAGGAAGCTACCAACGACAAAATCTTACTGCGTATTAAACAAAAAACGGTAGTGTAAAGAGTAAGAGTCAATCAGAGAAATGCAAAGCACATATTATTCTGCAAAAGGTTTTTATTATATATCGATCAAGTTTTAGATGAATCAAGACCTGGCTCGTCTCTGGTAGAATCTTGATGTTTTCTTGAACACAAAGCTACGGAAGACAAGGAAAATAGTAGAGAATGAGTGAGAGTGTAAAAACCTAAGACAAATAAAGTCAAACAAAGTGAGCTTTGGAACCTGTATTCATCACTGTATCCATAAGCAAAGATGATATCAGGAAACTCTTCCAAAACCGCAGCTGAACATGAATTCAAAAGATTGAGGGCTGCTTCATCATTAGGCTTCTCAAACTCATGAACTTGGGAAAACCTATCAAAAGTTAAAAGTTTCCATGAAACACTATCGACTCATAAAGTGTTGAAACTAGAACAAATACAAGTAATGTCCACATTCAAATTGTGAAAGCTACAACAAATACATGTTCCCTATACAGTTCCAGAGAGACTAAAAATCAACAAGACCTAAAAAGAATACAACTTCTGAGTAGAACCAAAATCAATACTAACTTAAGAACAGAACATCCTACTTCCTTGAAAAAGCTCGAGAGAGACTTTACCTAGAAAAATCACGACCATCGATCCGAACAAGGATCAAATTAGGAAGCTGCTATAGGAAAAGTGGTGGTGCTAATAGTGACACGTCAGCAAGATTGAGTTGATATATAGCTGGAGAAAACAGAAGTTAGAATCATCGAAAATAGTCAAGAAAGTTTGTTATCTTCTTCATCTATGTTCTCTATATTTTCTTGGTGATTTTCTAGGAAAATCACCATTGATTCCTCATCTCAGATCTAGAGTGTTTCTACATGTATCTCTTGGCGAGTGAGAGTCGATTCTTTGTGTAAACATTGGATCGAATCAATACGAGTTACTGTTCATCTTCTTCTACTTTCCCTGTTACGTTTAACTGTATCAGAAGCATGACTTCATCTTCCAGTTCGAATGACTTGACATACTCGTACTTGCTATTCGCCATATCAAAACATTCTGCTTTCTACGCCTCTTCCTTCCACTGAGCTTCGACGCTTCCTTTCTCTTACTGGGCTGCTTCTTCTGTCTTTGGGCTTTTTGTCATTTACTGATTCCACTTAATTTAATTAGGGACTTTTAATTTCATGCTATAATTGTTTTTTAATTGCTTAAGTAGGTGAAATGGAAGTAAACTAAAAACCCTACAGTTAACTGAGCCTGACCAAAACGTTAGTGTATAAAAACTCAAACGCAAGCCAACGATAACACAAACAACTAAAGACAAAACAAAAGGTCCACACAACTAAAGAAACAAAATTAATCGTAGATTCTTCGACTAAATAAACTATATATATATATTTTTTTTTTTTGGTAAAAAATGTTAAGATTTCATTACCAGTTTTAAGTTTTTTACAGACATTGACAGAGTATACTAGTAGCAGATCAACATAAATAAAACTAACACAAACTCAAACCTAAGGAAACACATGAAATGACATCAAACACAACTGCAGAACACAAAGGATACAGTCGGGAGGGACAATCGCTTGCCGCAGAATCGACCCGCAGTTATAGCGAGAGCTGGACCCGGTAGAGTTAGGCGTACCCGGTGACCAGTTCTTAATGATCGGTGAAATGGAAGTAAACTAAAAACCCTACAGTTAACTGAGCCTGACCAAAACGTTAGTGTATAAAAACTCAAACGCAAGCCATCGATAACACAAACAACTAAAGAACTGGTCACTGGGTACGCCTAACTATATTTTTTTAGACTAATTTCATATACTTTATGTTCCATTAAGTTAATATTTTCAAAATAACAATAATACTCTTAAAATTCTAATTTTTAAATATAATAAAAAATGATAGGTTATTGTTAATATACTAATGGTAGGCTAATAGTTTTGTTTATAATTTTTTTTTTTGTAAATAAGTCTTCTTTAAAATATAAATTTATTTATTGTTAATATACTAAAATTAAAATAAAAACGAAAATAAATAATAAAAACACATTAAACTTTTACTGAAAGTATTAATTCGAAAGTTTTGCAATCTGATGCCCAGTAAAAAGAAAAAAAAAATCCTATTGAAAATAAAAGAAAACATATCTTGGGATTTTTTTAACTTGCGTTTTGGTATTCTTCTCCATCCCCTTCACGTGCAGTCATCACTACCCTGAAACTTCAAAGGTACAAAATATATATTAATTAATTTGTATATAATAGACTCATACACAGATTATAAGAATATGTTATGCTATAAAACCATATTCGTAAACTTGTTAAACCATAACAAACGTACAAACTCAATTCATATATAGCATAATCATATATACTTACTCTTACCAAGTTGCAGACAACTGTTTTTTTTTTTCTTAATTAAAAAAAAATCGATTTTCAAAATAGAAAACTGAATATTTTCAAATATTTTTTTCCTTATATTTCGGAACTGATTATTCCCTTATTCTTATCTGGAGAATACAGTTAATCTGTAGAAATCGGTTTCAACAGATTTTTTAGAATTTTAGTAATGTGTAGATTTTGATTTCTACACGTTTTAGATTTACAGTAAATCTGTAGAAGTCAGTTTTTACATGTTTTAAATTTATAGTAAATATGTAGAAGTCGGTTTCTACATGTTTTAGATCGGTAGGTTAAGCGCGGAATATGTATTCTAAACATTGTAGATTCAATGAAAATAGTGGATTTCGTTTTCTACTTCGTAGAATCTCAATTCTACTAAGTTTAGAACATAATTCGAAATTATGATTTAAATATTTTTAGAACTGAAAAAAATACTACTAAGTTCATATAGGTATTTTATCAGTAGTTACTATTTTTCCAAAAAAAATTTTGTTTGTAAAACTATTTATTTAATTTATTTTCAAAAATATTAAATGATATTATAGTCAAAAATGGTACAATATGAGATTAGACTAAAAAGCCATAGGGGGTGATCCGTTCAATTAAATATTAAATTAGATATTAATTTCCTTACGATTATACTTGTATTTTAAGTTTAGGTGATACCTATGTGTTAATCAAATTATTTGTATGAATTAAATCTTTGACTGCATAACCTATATTAAGTGTAATTTATAAAAAAAATCCACTTCATTTAAATTATTAAACCGGAAATTATAATGCAAGTGTATTTTATTGTCTTTTTCAACCTGAATTTTCTCTTTATTATCTATGTTTTTCGGTTTCTTATGATGTGTATCGGTGATTTAGACTTTTCAACCCCAAAAGTCTTGGATTATTTACAATGAATCTCTCACTGTTAAATTTTTATTTGCAATTCTTCATCTATCATACATCATGTTATATAATTAACATTTAAGCCTACAACTACATTTGATAATAACCACACTGAAAAGAAAAATATTTACATGTAATATATTTTTCAATCGTTCCTCTGTTATTTATGTTAATGACATAAATTGTTACAATACCCATTACACAAGATAAAATAAACAAAAACAATTACATTAATGAATAATATATGAATATGATCTATACTTTTAAACAAAGCAAACATATACTTTTATTATTAATAAAAAAAAATCAAAACCGGCCACTATATTTTATAATAAAAACTGAATCCACTTTCAAAATAGCATTTGTAGACCGATCGTTCATATTGATAGCATATTTTCAACATTGTGGTACCAAATTATAAATTAACAAATCATAACTGTTAGAGATTAAAGATTTAGTTGAAATATATTATTTTAAATTAATATCACAAATTTAATACAAAATTGTATTTGAGTTTAATATAATTAAAAAAATCAATTAGATACTTAGAAGGTTTATTTTAGTAAAAATGAAATATACATTTATATTTTAATAATTACAAAATTAATTAAATATTTAAAAGGTTTGTTTAAGTGAAAAACAACATATACATTTATATTATAAATAAAAAATAAAGTAATTAAATATTTGCCTTAATGAAACATATTATATATATATTTATATTTTAAATAAAAGGATATGAATGATTTTATTTAAATGTAATTCAGAGAAATAACGAAATATCTATTTGATATTTAGAATAGTTAAAATAATTCATTTAAGTAATTTTCCTAAGAGACGGTCCAACTTAAAAAATCACACACGAAATTAGGTTGTGATTTCTATTTTAATAGAAGAGATAATACAATTTTCTTAAAGATTAATGTCAAGTTAATAATATTTTTTTTGGGTAATATATTAGAATAGTTATAAGAATATGAAATGTGATTAGAATTCCAAATGGACAGGATTTTCATTTATGTGCTTTAGTATAATCGTATGCATGTGTTAAAAATAGTAATGACTTATTCTAGGGTTCACCCCCTAAGTGAACCTACAGGTTCACCAACCAATAAGATTGTGTTATTTTAAATTCAGTATCTTTAAAAAAAGGAAACAAAATATTATCGAATTATATTATATTTTTAAAATAAAAATTGTATTAATCACAAAAAGAAGATTTTTTAATCGCAAAAAAAAAAGAATTTGTTTTTCAAAAGTATTTTTAACGCTGCCAACAAATATTAAACCCTAAACCCTAAACCTTTAGGTAAACTCTAAACTCTTGAATAAACATAAATCTTAAAGTTTAAAATTTGATCCAAGAGTTTTGGATTTACCCAAGGGTTTAGGGTTTACCCACGGGTTTAGGGTTTAGCATTAGGATTTAGGGTTTAGTGTTTTGTTGATTGTGTTAAAAATATATTTTTTTTAATTCAAAAATTTAAAATTTATCAAAGGGTTTAGGGTTTACCAAAGGTTTAGGGTTTACCAAAGGTTTAGGGTTTAGATTTAGAGTTTAGTGTTTTGTTTATGGTATTAATTTTTTTTTGAAAACTTTTTTTTGCAACTACTATTATTTTTATTTATTTATACTTTTTTAATTTTAAAAATGTAATATAATTTGACAATATTTTGTTTCCTTTTTTAAAAGATATCAGATTTGAAATAACTAAATCTTATTGGTTGGTGAACCTATAGGTTCACCCTAGGGGGTGAACCCAAGAATAACTCAATAGTAATTGATTGGTTATCAGTTTATGCAAATATCTTGTTACGTGGTTGTTTTCTGATGTTTGAAAGGTTGTTTGTTACATGTTAATAGGTTACATTTTAAATATTCTTAAACACATTAAAATGAACTAAGATTCTGTAGATTTTGGAAATATTATTAAGGCAGTAATATTTATTTGAATTATCAAATATATATGGATTTAATAATTTCAATATAACTATTTTAAACAACTTTCTAGGAAATGGTCCATTTTTAAATATTACACATGAAAGAAGTCATGACTTCTCTTTTAATATAATAGATGTGATAGTCGATAAAATTTATCATATTTAACCTATTAAGCAGAATATAAAATCATGCACAAGTACAAAATTTATCATTATCAACAAATTTAACATATTTAGCATACACAAAAAAAAAAATATTTTACATGCATCTCCTCATTTTGTAAACTATATCTTATTAAAGTTTCAAATGATGTAATCTATATATCTTATTAAACTTTCAAATGATATTATAACAAATCAAATACATCTACTAAATATATATTTTACAATCAGGTGTATCGGTTCAACTGCGGGTCTAGATCGAGTCTGCAAATAATGCTTATATCTAATTCTTCTATAAACCATATATATACCCCAAAAATTAATGTTTGAAATTGCTATGGTATAAATGCATAGTTACACAATATTAAAAATTCAATATAATTATCAAAATCTCTTACTAATAATTTTTAAAAATATTTTACGAAAATGATTACAAAGAAAAATTCATACATAAAATTAAATTTCTAAAAAATGTAAAGTAAGATATATACCCGCCCTTTCAAATACGGGTTAGAATCTAGTGTAATGATTAAAACGATGTCATTTTATCGTTTAGAATTGCTAATATCCCGAGATTTTTGGATGCATTTTGATGATAATTATTCTAAAAAACTACAATTCCTATAGATCGAACCCTGGTTACATCCAAGCAACAAAGGTAATAGATATCATTGTGCTACTGCAACTATATTATTGGTAATGTAACAGATTATTAATGATTTTAACACATTTATGATCTTTTAAAATATAATAATAATTAATAACTCATAATTAAAAATTATATATATATATATACATTTTATCAAAATTGTGAAATAAAACATTAATTTATAAATAAAACATTAAATTGTATAAAACATATATACATTTTAACATTAGTTGTTAACTAAAAAATTAATTTTGATAATATGATATAGATATATAAATCAATGTATATATGTATACACATATTAATCAATGTGTATATATATATAGATAATTATATTTATATTTTTATTAATATGATATATATATATATATCAATGTTTCATGTTTATAATTTTAAAACTAATGTTTATAAAATAAATTTGTAATGCACATTTTGTATACATATATATTTTAACATTAACTGTGAAATAAAACATTTATTTTGATAAAATGTATATATGTATACAAAATCTAATATATAAGATGATGTAAAAATTATATTTAGTTTTTCATTAATATGATATAACTAGATGATGTCCTGCACCTTGTGCGGATATGATTTGATATATCTAACCAATTCTAGTTTTAACATAATTTTTATTAGTTTTATATATTATTTTTATATATTAAATTAAACTAAAGATATAATTTGATTTTATTACAATGCAATTTAAATAATGGCTTGGTACTTGCAATTTGTTTATTTATTCTATCACCAAACCATTTATAAAACCTTACAAATAATAATCACACTTGTAAGAAAAAGAATCACCATAATAACCTAATAATTTTTTATTAAGACTTTAAAATAATATAAAAGATAAATGTACAAAATAAAACCTTAATTACCACCTATAAGTGAAACCTATGAAAGCAAACCTCTTTTCATCAAATAATATATATGATTGAAAGATTTTATCTTTTTCGATGATTCATACGAACATTAGTTTATTTGAATTTTATATGAATTCCTTTTTATTAGAGTTAATAGAAAAAATTTACAATAATTAAAGCATATTTTAACTAAAAACGTATAAACTAAAGTAATAAATTAGACTTCTTCCATTCTTAAACATAACATTAGAAACATTTTGTGTTCCAAATTATATGCTTTTTTAATTTTCTATGTAAGATTTATTAACAGTTAATGTTATATGATCAATAGTATTATATATTTTATTTTATTATTGATCCAATTGTGGTTAGGCAAATAACTAATGATATTTTATTTATAAAATATAAAACTAAATATTTTCTTAATATATTTACATAATCTTAAACATCATCTATTAAAAACCGGAGGGTATACATCAATACAATACTAAAAGTTGGATATCCTCAATAGTTAGGTTATCCACGTAAGATAAAAAAATTGACCAATCAGAAATGAGCTTCCTGACATGTCACTGACAAGTCACCTTTTTCTTTTAGACGAGTAAATTAATCAATGAAAATTTGTTCTTCTCCGGTAACTTTGTTTTCGCCTGCAAAACTTAAGTACACCAGTTACAATATCTCTTTCTTTTTCACCTCCCTTTATATCCATCTATTATTGTTTAATTAAAGTGAGTAATCACATAATTACATTTATCTCTTCACTTTCCTCCCTCTCTCTTTTTTTCTACTTAAACGATTCTGATTTTATGAGGTACGGTCAACATTTGATTTCTTAAGAAATTACCAAAGATTGGATGAGATCTGCGCTGGAGCAACCAATACAATACTAAAAGTTGGATATCCTCAATAGTTAGGTTATCCACGTAAGATAGAAAATTGACCAATCAGAAATGAGCTTCCTGACATGTCACTGACAAGTCACCTTTTTCTCTCAGCCAAGTAAATTAATCACTGAAAATTTGTTCTTCCCCGGTAACTTTGTTTTCGCCTGCAAAACCTAAGTACACCAGTTACAATATCTCTTTCTTTTCCACCTCCCTTTATATCCATATATTATTGTTTAATTAAAGTGAGTAATCACATAATTACATTTACCTCTTCACTTTCCTCCCTCTCTCTTTTTTTCTACTTAAACGATTCTGATTTTGTGAAGTATGGTCAACATTTGATTTCTTAAGAAATTACCAAAGATTGGATGAGATCTGCGCTGGAGCAATGTTCGTTAGATGCAGGCCAGCGCCCCTGCTGATGTTTCAGAAACATCTCTTTCTTCCCTTCTTGACAACAAGTTTATAAGAAGCTTATCTGACGTTAGAGATGTGGATGAATGGATGAAGCTCTCAAGATAGTTACTATCAATTCGGATCCAACTGCGGCGGTTTGTCAGTTATCATGAAGATCAACCATTATTGCTTCACTGGTGGTGGATGCATATGATTACAATTATGATGAGATTGATGAAGAAGATGATGAGGGCGAGGGCTAAGGAAGAAGATAAGGGAAGAAGAGCATAAAAGGTACTGTGTGGTTTATATTCTAAACTAAAACCTTGGAATCTAACACTGGTGGTTAATTCTTTTTTTTTTCTGTTGCAGTCATCAGCTGTGCACAAGGTTTAACAAACACTTAGTTGAGACTTGAAACCGTAGGATCTCTTTCGTGTTGATCAAATGATCATGCAAGGTCTGTTGCTAACCTGAGCTTTTTGCGCATAAATGGCGTTGGAAAAGAAATAACCAACCCCTAACACATATAATCGACTCCACTATCGTTATAAAACCCCTTACGTATTATACTCCAAAACCAGACATCCTCCATCGTCGTTAACTCTCTGGCTTAGCCGTTTAGGAAATTAAAACATATTCCATAAAAAAAATTCCTTTCGCTGATTACTGTCTTAATGATTTCAGCTTCTGTCTCTTCTCATCAATACGGTACGGACTCTATTGGTTTGTTTGGTTATATATGGGGTTAAAAGGATAAGTTCAAGAAATATTCGGTGATGTATGATAATATTCATGGGGAGAAAGATTCAGTGAATACAAAACAAAGAAATGCTGCTCAAGTGTTGGGCATGCAATGGCACTGAAGATGTAAGATGTCTGCCCTGAAGTAGTCGCTGACGTAGTTGCTGAAGCAGACGTAGTTGCTGAAGCAGACGTCGTAGTGAGTGGTGAAGACCATGTGGAGTCAAGATGCTGAGGTGGAGTCGTGTAGACTTGGAGAGCAAGGGAGTATCTTGGAGATATGGAAAGAGGAATAAACTTGAGGAGCAAGTTTATGAGTTAAAGAAAGAGGAATAAGTGCATTCCAAGAAAAGGAAAGTTGCACTTATTGTTATGGAAGATGTCCATACATGTTGCCTTGGAGACTAGGGTTTCAAGAACATGGAGTTTATGATAAAATAGCTCTAAGGGTCGTGGGGAAAAGACACAGACACATAGGCTAATTTTAGAGAGAGAGAGAAAAGCTCTTGAGTGTGGTCTTGGTCGGACTGAAGCAGTTGCTGAAGTACTGACGGAAGAGAGACATAAGCTTTGTAGCTTAGGAATCATTCAGTAGCATGTGTTAGGGTGTTAACACTAGACGTGTAAAAGCTAAATTAAGCAGATATTGTAATATATTGTTTAAAAGAGATTCTAATAAAGCATAAGTATTTGCTTGTAGTGTTTTGTCTCTCGGTTTACTTTCTGCAGTACTACTGTGGTGTCTCCTTTTGCACCAACAATTGGTATCAGAGCGGGTCACCTAAGTTATTGGTGTGATCCTGAAGGCAAGAGGAAATAAAATAATGCAGAGTACATCAGGAAGTATTGTGTCTGAGTTTATGCTTGATCCTAAACAATATGGGCATTGGAAAGTGAAGATGAAGGCAAGCTTACAAAGTGTTGATATGGACGTTTGGGCATCAGTGGAAGATGGCTATGAAGTTCCCAAAGCAGTAGATAATGATGGTGATGTGGTCAACAAACCATTGGCTAAATGGACAAAGCGTGAGAAGGAGATGTCAAAGTATAATGCAAAAGCTTTGTGTGGTATTTTTACATCAGTCAAAAAGAAGCAACTCGATCTCATTCAAGGATGCAAGAATGCAAAAGAGGCGTGGGATATTCTGCAATTACACTTTGAAGGAACTGAGAAGGTTAAGAGTTCAAGGATGGACTTTTTCAAATCAAAATTTGAGAACTTGAAGATGGAAGAACATGAATCTGTATCAGATTTTAGTTCTCAACTCAGTGCGTTAGCACAAGAGGCTTGTGTTCTGGGCATGGACTACAAGGATAAGAAACTGGTGAAGAAGTTTTTAAGGTGTCTGCCAGAAAGATTTACAGCTTATAAGGCAGCAATGTTTGTGTCTCTTGACATAGATAAATTCAGCTTTCATGAAGTTGTGGGTATGTTAAAAGCTCATGAGATGGAACTTGATGGTGTGGGCAATCATAGTGAAGTTAACCTAGCAGTTGCTGAAACAACAAGTCAAAAATCAGAGGATGAAGAGGAGATGGTTAAGATGATTCGCATGCTTCACCAAGTACTATGGGAAGTGATACAGTGGCAAGGACAAGAAGAAGTTGCTGTGGAAAACAAAGGCAAGAAGATGGCAAGCCATGCAGTAATAAAGATGTGCAATGTTATAAATGCAGAGGATTTGGACACTTCAAAATAGAATGTCCAATGGCCAAGAGAAGAAGATTCAAAGGCTTTAGGTGGAGAAAAATTGGACACGGTGAGATGCAGAAAAAAGAGAGATCCTTCATAAGGGAAGATGATAATGAATCAGAAAAAGACGAAGGGTTCAACCTAGTTGCTTTTGGTGCACACAAAGATGAAGCAAGTACATCATCTGAATCAGATTCTGAATCTGAGGAGGGAAAATATGATGAAGGACAAGATGATGATCTCAAAGAGTGCTATCAACAAGTGTGTGGAACGTTATTAAAGCTTGGAAAAGAGAATATGGTGCTAGTAAAAGAGCAGAGATGTCTTGAAGCACTTATTGAAGTTCTACAGAAGGACTTGCAAGTAGAGAAAGAAGAAGCAAGACAAGCTCGTGTTAAACTTGATGAAACACAGAAAGGAAAAACAGAGAATGTATCCATGTCTGCAATGAAGCCAGTAGTTAAGATGTATGCAAGGACTACTTCATATGGAAAGACTGCAGTGAAGACTGCAACTGCAACGAGAACTGCTTCATCGTCTGCTACAAGGAAAATTCTAGAGGTAAAGAGTGTATCTCAGCGATCCTTCATACCTGTATGTCATCATTGTGGAGTTGTTGGGCATATTAGGCCAAAGTATCTCAGGCTATTGAGGGAGAAGCAACATATTGAGAGAGTATATGATATGAGGATTCATGGTCCAACATGTTATTCTTGTGGAGTTCAAGGACATATTCGACGTGATTGTTTCAAATTTGTTGATCAAAGAGGCACATCAAAAAGTGGAGCCAAAGAAGCTTATCAGGAAGTACGTCGGGATGTGCGACAAGGAGTACGGCATAAAGTTCTACATCACATAGCTGTGAGTAACAAGCCGAAGGTTGTACATCAGTGCACCAACATGAAGGTCAGGCAGGAGGTTCTGAAGTATGGTTGTGCAGCTGGTACAAGAAAGGAGATTGATCGATGCATCATCAACTGTGTCAGGCCAAGCAAGAAGCAACATCATATGTGCTGTTGGTTCTATGGGAAGGTTGGACACAAGAAGGTGGAGTGTTTTGCTCATGAGAAGAGCAGAAACATGGTCAAGAAGGTGAACAAGACGTTCACTAAGCCAAGGAGAGTTGAAAAGGTGTCTTTAGCCAAGAGTGGCTTACTTGATGAGATCAAGGATGAGACATCAGAATATGGATGCAGCTCTGTTAGGAGTGATCTTCAGGAAGATCAAGAAGCATCAAGCGTGGAGTCAGGACACAGAGTTGTCTGTGACATAAAGGGGAAGGAGATCGAAGTGCGTCAGGAAGTGGTGCGAGATGATCTTCAGGGGTGTGAAATCACTCCAAGATAATAGCAACGAGTGCAGAGGGCACTCGATGCGGATGGGGAAGGGCTCATGGTCAAGGAGACGACACATGAAGGAAGCCTGGTCCTCAACAGAAGCTGGTCGAAGGGTAGTTCGACAGGTGCGTCAGATCGTGATGCAGTACTTGTTATTTCGCTGCAACAGAAGCTCAATGGACTTTTCAGGCATTTTTACTTTAAACTTTTGTGCAGTGAAATATGCTGGTGTTGAAGCTTTAGATACACAAAAGCAATATTTTCTACGGAAAGACTATCAAGGCTCGAGTTCATTTATTTCTCTTTTTTTTTCTGTATTTGAGTGATGAATCTTTAATCAATAATATTTTATCGTTTTGAAAATTGAGAAATTGAATGTCAGTTTTACTATATTTTGGCAACATTAGCTTTTTATGATGTGAGGACATTAATTCACATACAATAATAAAATTATCATATATAATTTTAAATGACCATATACAATATTTAAAATTCTATTTGAAAAGCAAAATAAATGATCTAAACAAAAACACAATTTTAGCTATATTATTAAATATTTTATAATTTTTTACAAAGTATGTTAGATTTAAAAAATAAATAAAAACGTGTTACAAAAGTTCTCCCAAACAAAAAGTTTAGACTTTCACAGCAAAAAAACGATTAAAAGTTGATTTGGAGTAAGACGTAAAATTTTATTTTTAGTTTTAAAAACAAATATGGAAAACTAATTTTTCAAAAAAGCGATGTTTCTAATGAAAAATTACAAAATAAGATAAATAGAACACACAAATCTAAATTGTAAAAAATATTATAATGTACAATATGCACTACTAAATTTATACTCCCTCCATCTTTTAATATAACGTTTGAAAGTATGCACATAAATTAAAACAATACTAAATTCTTTAGCTCCCTCTGTTTTTCTAATAGATGACATTATAGGATTGTACACATCTATATATTATTATTATTATTATTATTATTATTATTATTATTATTATTATTATTATTATTATTATAATAAAGATATGTTGGATCCCTCTTGGTGAGGACACTGAAGACTAGTTGCAGTAAGTTGTTTGAGGGTTTGTCCGAGTCTTAAGGCACGATGAGTTGAGTTGTTAGAGTCAAATAAGATCTCTTGAGATCATGGAGTAGTTGCAGATTTTTAGGAGTTTAAGTTGAACATAAGGTCATATATAAGACCATCGTTTGTTTCTGTTTCATTGTACGATTTTCTCTACATTCTCAGTTTATAAAGTACTATTCAGCTTGATTTCTTGATCCTTAAGTAACAAGTGGTATCAGAGCCACTAAATCCAAACTGAATAGTAGAAAAGTGAGCAAGTGAATCAAAGAAAGAATGAGTGAGAAGGAGTTTAACATACCAAAGTTTGATGGAGATTATGAGCATTGGGCAATGCTCATGGAGAACCTGTTGAGATCCAAGGAGTGGTGGGATCTCGTTGAAACCGGAGTCATAGCTGCGAAGAGGAACGTAGTGCTAACTGGAGCTCAACGCACAGAACAAGCAGAACAGAAGCTCAAAGACCTGAAGGTGAAGAACTACCTGTTTGCCTCCATTGACAAAGCAATCCTGAAAACTATCGTGAAGAAGGATACCTCGAAGGACATCTGGGAGTCAATGAAAAACAAATATCAGGGGAACAAGAGAGTGCAGAGCTCTCAGTTACAGAGAATGCGGAGAAACTTTGAAGTTCTGGAGATGAAGGAAGAAGACACAATTACGGAGTACTTTTCCCGAGTGATGGTGGTGGCCAATGATATGAGAAACTTGGGAGAAGATGTACCTGATGCTAAGGTGGTGGAGAAGATACTTCGTACGTTGGTGGAGAAATTTACCTATGTCGTATGTGCCATAGAAGAATCAAAGGACATAACGGCGATGACGGTAGACGAGTTGCAAAGCTCATTGCTAGTTCATGAACAGAATCTGAGCAAACATATCAGAGAAGATCATGCTCTGAAAATGGAAGGAGGACGAGGAGGCTATGGATACCGAGGACGAGGTGGTTCTAGAGGAGGAAGAGGAGGACGAGGCAGAGGAAGCTTCAATAAAGACAATATTGAATGCTACAAGTGCCACAAGATGGGGCACTTTAAGAATGAATGTCCAGAATGGGATAGAAATGCCAACTATGCTGAGCTCGAGGAGGACGTGTTGTTGATGGCTCAGACAGATCTAGCTGGCAATGAGGAACACGTGTGGTATCTAGACTCGGGATGTAGTAACCACATGTGTGGTGTGAGGGAATGGTTTGTCAGCTTTGATGCCTCGTTCCATCAGAGCGTTAAGTTGGGAGACAACAGAAGGATGGAAGTTGAAGGAAAAGGAAATTTGAGGATAGAGATCGATGGCTGCGTACAGGTAATCACCTCTGTTTACTTTGTACCGGGACTCAAGAACAACCTCATGAGCGTGGGACAGTTGCAAGAAAAGGGTCTGAAGATTGTGATAGAAGAAGGTACGTGTGAAGTGTGGCACAAGCAACAAAGAAGACTGATCATGCGATCTCTCATGTCAAAAAACCGGATGTTTGTGATCTTGGCTAAGATTAGAGAGCCAAAGAAGGAGATGGACGTGAACAACCTGATGAGCTCAACAGAAGACACTGATGAAGTCTGGCACTGCAGGTTTGGGCATCTAAACCAGAACAGTCTTGCGACACTAGCCAACAAGGAGATGGTGACGGGTCTGCCGAAGATCAAAAACGCAGAAGCTGTATGTGAAACGTGCATGAAGGGGAAACAGATCCGCACCAACATTCCAAAAAGAAGTTTGTGGAAGGCAGGGAGAGTTCTGGAGCTGGTTCACACCGACATATGTGGGCCAATAACACCCATCTCTGAGAGTGGAAAGAGATACATCATCAACTTCATAGATGATTACAGTCGCAAGTGTTGGAGCTATTTCTTGGTGGAGAAGTCTGAAGCTTTCAAAACCTTCAGAGACTTCAAAGCAGCTTCAGAGAGAGAAAGCGGTGAGATGCTTGTATGCTTGAGGTCTGACAGAGGAGGTGAGTTCAACTCCAAAGCTTTCCAAGACTACTGTGTAGAGAAGGGGATCAAGCGCCAGCTCACAGCCGCTTACACGCCGCAGCAGAACGGCGTGGCAGAGAGGAAGAACCGAAGCATTATGAACATGGTTAGGTGTATGTTGTTTGGAATGGGAGTTCCACTGCGTTTCTGGCCAGAAGCTGCACAATATGCTGTCCATATTCTCAACCGAAGCCCCACTGCAATATTGGAGAACATTACACCTGCAGAGAAATGGGGTAAGAACAAACCTTCAGTAGATCATCTTCGAATCTTTGGCTGTGTTGCATTTGCGATGATACCATATGAGAGACGTGTCAAGCTTGATGAAAAGAGCATTAAGTGTGTGATGTTTGGCGTGAGAAAGGAGTCCAAAGCTTACCGTCTCTACGATCCGGTGCTTAAGAGAATCATTATCTCTAAAGATGTGAAGTTCGATGAGACTAAGAGATGGGACTGGGAGGAGGTTGTGGAAAACAACGAGTTCATCGAAGTAGCTGAGGAAGAAGTGGGAGAGAATCCTAATGCTACAGAAGCTGAAGAGGAACATGAAGAAGGAGACAATGAGCCTGAAGCTGAACCTGAAGCCGTCACAGTCACAAACCCAGTCGCAGCTCCCGCGCCAACACAAACCGCAACACCAAACACACATGAAGGAAGAGTGGGAAGAAGTAAGCAAAGGCCAGCGTGGATGAGTGACTATGATTGTGAGGGAATGGGAATGCAAATGGAGGAAGACAGTGAGGAAGTGCTTGCACTATACATATCAGGAGATGATCCTGAAACCTTTGAAGAAGCTAATCAACATGACAAGTGGAGGGTGGCTATGAAGAAGGAGATGAGTTCGATAGAAGAGAATGATACTTGGGAACTTGTCAGCTTACCAGAAGGAGGAAAGGTAATAGGAGTAAAGTGGGTTTTTAAAACAAAACTCAATGAGAAGGGAAAAGTTGACAAGTTCAAGGCAAGATTGGTTGCTAAGGGGTTTCACCAGACTCACGGTGTGGACTTTCATGAAGTCTTTGCTCCGGTGGCGAGATGGGACACGATCAGGTTGATTCTAGGAGTATCAGCTCAAAGAGGTTGGGAGGTGTATCAACTTGACGTGAAAAGCGCCTTCCTACATGGAGAATTGAGTGAAGACGTCTATGTGGAGCAACCAAAGGGCTTTGAATCAAGGGAGGACAGTGACAAGGTTTACAAGCTCAAGAAGGCACTCTATGGTCTGAGACAAGCACCAAGAGCATGGTACAGCAAAATTGAGGGATATTTCACAAGAGAAGGCTTCACCAAGTGCTTCTGCGAGCATACGTTGTTTGTGAAGGTAAAAGGAGATGATGTCCTGATAGTGAGTCTGTACGTCGACGATCTCATCTACGCAAGCAGCTCGGCTACTATGCTTGAGGACTTCAAGGTGTCTATGATGAGTGAGTTTTCTATGACTGATCTTGGAAGAATGAAGTACTTTCTTGGAGTATAAGTAACACAAGATGAAACTGGAATTTTCATCAGTCAAAAGAAGTATGCTAATGAAGTGTTGAGCCGTTTTGGGATGGAAGGATGCAATGCAGTGAGAATCCCTATGGTACCTGGTTGCAAGTTAACAAGAGAAGGAAGTGGAGCAATGGTGGATGCGACAATGTTCAAACAACTGGTTGGAAGCTTGAGGTACTTAACAGCCACAAGGCCAGACCTGATTTACTCGGTAAATCTTGTTAGCAGATACATGGAGGCTCCAACGGAGCAACATCTGCTAGCAGCTAAGAGGATAATGAGGTATGTGCAAGGTACTAAAGACTATGGAATACAGTATAAGCGTGGAGGAGAAGGAGAGCTGGTTGGATTTGTTGACAGCGACTATGCAGGGGATGAAGATGATAGAAAGAGTACTTCAGGCTACGTGTTCTTATATGGAGAAGGGGCAGTGTCGTGGGCAAGTAAGAAGCAGCCAATTGTGACTCTCTCAACAACTGAAGCTGAGTATGTCTCTGCAGCAAACGGAGCGTGTCAAGCAGTGTGGTTAAGAAATGTTCTTAAGAGTATTGGGAGTGATCAAAGGGAGAAGACGGTTCTGTTCTGCGACAATAGCTCAACCATCAAGTTATCAAAGAATGCAGTTCTACATGGGAGAAGTAAGCACATTCAAGTAAGGTACCATTTCATACGTGAGCTAGTAAGTGATGAAGTAATTGAGTTGGAGTATTGTTCCACACAAGATCAAGTTGCGGACATAATGACTAAGCCAGTTAAACGTGAAGTGTTCGAGAAGCTAAGGGGGTACATGGGAGTTCAGTTGAAGAATGAGTAAACTGGAAGATGGCATTTCCAGTTTAGGGGAGGAATTGAAGACTAGTTGCAGTAAGTTGTTTGAGGGTTTGTCCGAGTCTTAAGGCACGATGAGTTGAGTTGTTAGAGTCAAATAAGATCTCTTGAGATCATGGAGTAGTTGCAGATTTTTAGGAGTTTAAGTTGAACATAAGGTCATATATAAGACCATCGTTTGTTTCTGTTTCATTGTACGATTTTCTCTACATTCTCAGTTTATAAAGTACTATTCAGCTTGATTTCTTGATCCTTAAGTAACAGACACATAGGCAGCCACGTCATAAAGTCAAGTGTTATGAACGCAACACGTGGCAGACTCAGATTTATTTTCCCTGCGAATCGTAATCGGTTTTTAATTATGGGCTTTATATATTTCCCAAGATATTACCTGCCACGATTGATTAGTATCGAGGCCCTACATGATTTGTTAATTGGACTTTCAAATTATTAAACGAAGCCCAAAACATTAGTGCATTCAATTATCTTAGTTCACACCGACTCCCCACTCCTCATAAGATATCTCATTTAATGAATCCTCAACTTTATTTCTTTCAGTGAATCTAATTTACAACTATAAATATGTGAGTTTCTACCTTTGAATTCATCAATTCATTTTTTTTTCTCAAATCATAAACATTTTATAAAATTTCCCGAGATCGATTTGGCTAGTTACTACAAATAATTAGAGAGTTTTCACAGAGTAGATAATCGACAGAGAGAGAAACAGATCTAAGATTAACCTCAGTGGCAAGCTACTCGAGAACGGTGGGAAGGTTATACAAGAGCACCAGATGGTCCAGATCGACACACCTGATCGCACAACGGGAAACTGGAGACCAGCCTTGACCGACTTGGAAAACCTCTCCTTCCTCCTGCACCTCTCGCCGTCTTTGTCACTGCCGGTGACTCCATCGAAACCAAACAGATTCTTAACAACCACAATTACTTTCTTTTTTCCTGTTTTCTGGTGGTTCACGATTTGCATAATATGAGATTTTGTTTTGATTCAACGATTATTCTTTCATCTGTTTGTATTTCTTTTGTTTTGATCCAGCGGTGATTCTTACACAATGTTAATGGACGTATTAAACATGGGGGAGCTGAAAAGAAAGAAGGGATATAAAATAGGAGTAATCTTAACCATTGGATTCAACTCCACGTTAAAGAATCTTTAATTAATTAATCCGAAGCTTAAAATCACCATCAATGCTTACTAACATTTAGTTACGAAGACAAAAATATCAAAAGTTTCCCCAAGTAACGACTTTTCACAACGTTACTTTCATTAATCGTTAGATTTGGTCACATTCTCACGGGATTGGCATTTTTGAACATTTTTAATTGAAACTTCATAAAATACAATAAATACTATTTTTATTACACACAATTATAGAAATCTTAATGAAAACTTTTGTGTGTTCTTACATTTTTTATAGAATTTTAATTTTGAAACTTAAAATGTCAAATCAAATAGTTAATGAATTCATTTGCCGCGCGAAGCGCGGCCCGCCCCTAGTAAATTTTAAAATATTATTTTTATATTTTGTAAACAAAACATCATTAATTATTTAACTAACCACAATTCAATCAATAAGAAAATAGAATCTATAATATCATTAGTTATATAACATTAATTATTAATAAATTTTACATAGAAAATTAATAACATCATTTAGAAAAAACAATCTTCTAAAACATATATATATATATTTATATATAAAGTTGGCTTTTCCCTTCTTCTAACAAGTGGCAGAGGACTTTTGTGACACGTGTCATCCATGTTTTATTTTATTTTATTTTAGGTTCTTCTTCTATTAGATATTACAATTTGGTCAAATACTTTCTAATCGTGCACTATCTAATCATTTTTGCACTAACTATTATCGTATAAAGTTTCATAATCTATTTTATTGTTCATTAAAATTCAAGATAAATAAAGATATAAATAAAATAATAGAAATATATTTTACATATGTAATTTATTTACAACTAAAAATAACACAAATTTTTGTTATTTTATTATTTTATTATATTTTACTATTTTATATTATTTAATTTATAAATTATATATTTATTTAACTATTAAAAATATAAAATGACCAAACTAATAAAAAGAAAATAGAGTGCAATACATAATCTAAACATAAAACTTCCACAGTTAGAGAGAAAAAGCAAAATACCATAGTAACACTAAGTCAATAAAAGTTTAGAGCTGAAAAAAGATCAACAAAGAAAATTAACTTATCTCTTCTTACCATAGAATATCTTGGCTAGAATAAGCAGATGTCAGAAAAGGTAAAAAGATAAAATATAAGACAAAGTAATCCCCAGAACACAAATGATCGCTATCAGGTACGAGCGCCAGAAAACCGATAAGGCAGATCAAAGAAAGAATAATCATCGGAAGAACAAAATCACCACGAAACAAAAAGACACATGTCTAAAGCACCAGAAGCACAACCACCAGCTAAGAGATAATAAGCACCTCACAAACTAAACAAACACATACAATGCGCTCATGCCAACGAAGAGCCAAAAAACTCTGAATAGAAGAAACAAAAGCTCCAAAAGATTAACTCCGCACACCTACACTAAAGGATGCATGAGAAGAAGATAAACAACCTGAGTGAGGTGAGAATGGAAACCAATCACAAAGAAACCAAAGCTTAAGCTTGAGACCATAAACAACCTTCTAAGCGCACAAAGTATACACAGAGAAAAACACTATCCAAACCTAGAGTAGCAAATACGGCGAAAGGGAGAGCCACCAAAGACGTGATCAGCAATGAAAGGTGCAACAAGATGAGAGAACAAAGAGATAAAATGAGACAAAATGAAATCGACAAACCGTGGAGTCATCCTCGAGCTATGAAAAAGAGCATAGAAGTCAGATCACCAAAAACTAGATTTTGAAAACCAAGACGAGTAGAGACTATTGACGGTAAACCATCGACAAGAAAAAAACACTATGACAACTAAAATCTGACCCAATCCAACGAGAAGTAGTTTCTAACCTTAGCGAAAACCTAAGGAAAAAGAAGACCAATATTGACCGAAATAACTTACAACGTCGTAAGAAACAACCACACAACATTGAACTAATATGCATGATCAATAACAAATACAAGATAATTTCACAGAAAAAGAAAGTGAGGAAAAACAAGAGCACGGAGACGAGTCTTTTTCCAGTGATGGTGAGAAGCACTGCACACTGGAGAGGTAAACGAAATACATATATACTGACAACATAATCACATCATCCAAAAATCATATTTAAGAACAATAAAAAAATATTCCTCGCGAAGCGCGGACACCCTCCTAGTATCAACTAAAAATTATTTTTTTTTAATTACAACAAAAATAAATTGTGTTCTCTGAACTCATAACTTTCAATTAGTAAGTTGATAATAATAAAATCCATAACACTATATAATATTTCAGTTAGGACTGAAACTTATTATTTGGTTCTACGCCTGATCTGATGTCTGATCTGAATCCGTTTCAAAAATATGATATTCGGAGAGTTTGAATCTGGATCCAGATAGTGAAATGTTAGATCAGTCAAATCCTGATCTAGATATCTTGATTTTTAAGTCTGGATACCGGATCGGTATCTGACTTTTTATATATTTTAAAATTTATTAAGAGTTATAGTTGATATATGAATATTTATACATAAAATTAGTTTTATAATTTATATTAATTTTAAATCGTATATATATATTTTATAAAAAAATGTTAATATGTAAATTATTTTTAAAATTTAAATATTAAAAACATATTTTAAGAAATTTAATTTAATTTTATTTTTTAGGGATCTGAATCTGAATTCGGATATTCGCGGATAATAGAATATTAAGAAGATGAATCTAAAGGCATACATTCTAGCACGTGGTGTCAGAAAACAATCGTCTTTATCGTTCGCATAGATGCAGAGTTACCAGTTTGGATCTGTAGTATTTTTTCACAAATATGTATTGTTTGTTAAAACGAACCAAAATAAGCTAAATAAATTATAAATGAGTTTTCAAAAAACATAAATACAATTGGATAACTAATTAAACATAATTCCACTTTAAATTAGCAAAACTAAAAGGTATATTAAAATAATGAGCCAAGTTTTTCAATTAGTATATCGAAAAAAAAACAGTATGTAAGCTGAGCGAGCAAATATAAGAGGACCTCTTTTTCAAAAAAAAAAAATATTTATCTCCTATATATTATTTGAGAAGCATTGCAACATTTTTTTGTAGCCACATGTCATCACTAGAATGATTCTTAGAATCCTTAGAGAAATAGGTTGGTCCATCTAAATATATAATAAGCTTTTTATTAAACCACAATAAATACATTATTAAATGTGCTTCATTATTTCCTTAAATAAGATTACAGAATTGCCTAATGTGGCTAAAGTATATATGACAATTAATGATTTTGAATAATAAAGATTTGATAAAAATAAGTGTGTATTATAATTATATTTGTTTAATTTTAAGCTATTAAAATAAATTAAACAATCATAGTAACTATATAATAAAAATTTTAAAAAATATTTATATATTATATTTTGAATTTTTAAAAATGAGTATAAATTACTAAAACTGTTAAAAGTTTCACATTTTAATTTTGTGATCTATGATTTAAAACTTTTGTTATGACATGATACAAATAATTAAAAAATAATATAAGTTGAAAGTTTCATTTAATAAGTATCAAAAAGAAAAGATATATAAATATATGTATTATTTTTAATTAAACTATATGCCATATAAAAATATATAAATATCTTAATTTTGAAATTTACTTTGAACATTTTTTTGATAAAAAATTTGAAAAAATATTGACAACTTAAGTTTTTAAAATATTATAAATTACTTAAACCATTAATCCCACAGTGAAAATTTTGTTATCACTAATTTAGACTTTTTGCTATAACAGATACAAATGATAAAAAAATATGAGCAAAAATCATCATATAATAAATATTAATATTAAAATATACTATATATATGTTACTATCATTTAAATTTAATTATATATCATATCAAATAGAAAAAATATTTTTTCGATTTATAAAATTTATTTATATGTTTGCACCAATTTAATTATATAAGTAATAGATAATAATTTTTTAATTATTCAATATATATATATATTTATTTCATAATATGTTATAAACATATAATATATAAAATAATTTATATATATAATGTTTATCCCGCGCAAGGCGCAGATCTTAACCTAGTATATATATATAAGAGGAACTAATCAATAGTAGGTTTTAATTAGTTAAGAAAAAAAACGAATTGAAAACGTGAGAAAAAAAGAACTGAACAAACATTGATTGGAGGCAGCCAAATCTATCAAAATACTTTAATGATATCAACAAATCTATAAAACATTTAACTATTTAGTTAGAATTAGCTATTGAGATTTGTCTGCATTATAAACGTGGGTGTGATTAAGCTTATTTATTGAGAGAAATTTATGTGTCATTATATACTTTTTTATTAAAAAAAGTTGAATTAAAATGAATTCAGATTAAAAAAAAACAATACTCAATTGACAACAAAAGACACAAAAATAAGGAAAATTTCCAATATTCAACAAAAGCAATATCTCACACAAGAAAGAAAATCGTCTGTCAAGCCAATCCCCAAAACGACAAACCACAATCAAACAACCTACTATGCCAAGCAGTTCAGTCTACAAGAAAATACTTTGATTAGTGACCAGAATACTAGATATTGATTGGTATAGTAGTTGGGTCAAATGATTGTACCATTTCAATCAGGTTTTAAAATTTTTAATTTAATTTTAAATAAAAATAAATACAATATATATATAACTATATAATTAATTTGAATAAAATTTTATATTATTTTTAATTAAAAGAAAATAATTATTTTAGATAAATATTAAAACTAATGTGAATTTTAATGAAATTATTTTAAAATTTGAGAAAACCATGATTATCAGTTTTAGAGAATTTAATCAGGTTTACCGGTTTAAATGAATCCAGTTTATGGTACGATTCAGATCCTATTAGAAAAACTAACTGATTCGGTCTTTGAATGACTATGTAATATATAAACAAATATTTTAAAGATAAAAGGACATGTCCAAAATAAATATCAAATTACCAACTATAAACAAAAAAGCAAAAAATGAAAAAGATCACCTAAAAACAAAAGTTCATAAAAAACACAAAGGAATGTTTTAACAACCATTTAAATCGTATTCTAACTCTAAAATAATAATCTCTTAATAACACTTTCAAATTTCACCATTTAGATCATACCTGAAATTAGTAAACAGACAACAACTAACCTCTGAATAACCAATTTTTAGGTTCGGTTTAATGTTCTTTGGAAATACTTCTCTTCTAACTGACAGCATAATTATACAATGATATTTTACAAATAAATATTACATAATTAGAAAACCGATATCCTGCATGAAGCGTGGACAAATCACTAGCGATCTTTTGTCACATATTTTTCACATAGTAACCAAATTACATGGTTAAATTATTACATAAAAAAATGTTGAAAACCTGCGCCACTAGTAAATACATAAAGTCAATTAGGAAATATGTTTTACAAAAACATAAATCGGCTGGAAAATGATTTGGAATAGTTTTTCAAATTTGCTAATTAAAATGATCGTGACACATGTCAATTATATATTTAAGATTGTTACATGTGTTAGTCTATCTCATAATTAAAAATATATATATTAAAATATTAACTAAACAAATTTTATTAAAATGTAATTATAAATATTATTTAATAGTAATTTTCCTATTCTAAAATCCTAATCAAAATATAATTACAAAAGATTATTTGATAATATTGTGACATGTGTTTGTATGTATAAGACAAATTATCTTATAATATAAAGCTTGGTTTTTCAAATTTGCTAATTAAAATGATCGTGACACATGTCAATTATATATTTAAAATTGTTACATGTGTTAGTCTATCTCATAATTAAAAATATATATATTAAAATATTAACTAAACAAATTTTTTTAAAATGTAATTATAAATATTATTTAATAGTAATTTTCCTATTCTAAAATCCTAATCAAAATATAATTACAAAAGATTATTTGATAATATTGTGACATGTGTTTGTATGTATAAGACAAATTATATATAAATTTAAGAGATTTTTTTCTATTCAAAAAATAACTGTATAAAATATAAAAGACAAACTAAATATCAAAAAAATAGTTTACCTAAATGAAAATGTGAAAGTAATCTTAGAGGGGCTTATTGAATTGGGAATTTGAAAGAATTTCATTTCTTTTTCAAATCCCTCCTTATTGAATGTAGTATTTATAAAAACTCCACTAAATCCAAGCTTACTGGATTGGTTATTCATACAAATTCCGTAAAATCCTCCCTTATTGGAAAATTAGGATTTCATTGATGGAATTTATCGAAAGTTCTTTAAGATGGTTTGAGAAGTAATTTGTAGCTAAAATTCAACCGTGACAAATACCACCTAATGAGATGGTTTTTTATAAAACAGAACAATTCTTTTATTTTCTCGTTTAGACCTTTAATGGCGATTAAAAAAAAAGAGAAGTAACTGAATCAGTTGTGAACTGCTGGGGTGGTGATTAACAAACTGCTGAAAGTTTGTGTGTCGTCTCCTCCTAATGTTTCTTGCTTGTGCTGAAAAAGGAAACGGAAAGAGACGCTTGCACGTGGAAGAAGCTCCCGTAAATCTGACGGGTTCAAGAGGTGGATCGGGAAGACCATAAAAATGAAGTTAAAATAGGAGAATTGGGGTTTGTCCGCTCTGATACTGTATTGATATTTTAATTATAAATCAATCATCTTTAATTTTGACCTCTTCGGCGATGAATCCT
Organism: Brassica napus; assembly: GCF_020379485.1. Classification (NCBI taxonomy): domain Eukaryota; kingdom Viridiplantae; phylum Streptophyta; class Magnoliopsida; order Brassicales; family Brassicaceae; genus Brassica; species Brassica napus. Next base: position 7,119,027 of record NC_063438.1, read on the forward strand.
TTGATCTCAATGAAGCGGTTCAAGTGATCGTTGGTTTTGTCTTTACTGTTAGGTTCTAATTGTGTCTCTCATTTTATTCAGTGTTGGCCAATGAAGTGGTAACCCATCTGTTTATTTTGACGAAACATGATTTTCTCTTTATTTCTGATACCGAGGATGTACTGCAGGGTGAAGTGGAACTTGGAGATGTCACTGATGGTAGAAGGCGAGACGAGGAAATTATGAGTTATGTAAATGTTTGGGAAAGTGGTGCCAAAGTAATTGGAGTCCTTGGTGGAGATGAAGCTGCTGTAATACTACAAACTATGCGGGGGAATATCGAATGCATTTATCCCAGATAGCTGGTCCTCTCTTCCATTACGAATGCTTTAGCTCAGCAACGGTTCAAAGATGCATTAAACTTGGTAAGACGTATAGAATCGACTTTAATGTTATCGTGGATCTATACGGGTGGCTGGCATTTCTACAATAAGCTGTAGAATTTTTGAACAAGTAAACAATTTGAACCACATGATAGAATTTGTTTGTGCAATGAAGATGTTACAGAAACACTTTACATGTTGGCTGAACTTCTAAACAAAGTTGGCCTCAAAGTTTTCTGGAGATAAAATCATGTTTTCTTTGGTTTCTTGGACATGTTTGTGTTACTGGGCACAGAGGACCATTGTGAAACCATGAAAACTATAGAAATAGAGAATGACGCTCAATTTCTTAGGATTCCTTCCCATGTACTGTTTGTTACAATAAATCAATATCAAGAGAAGCTGACAGTTTGAAAAGCTTTTTAATGTTGTTTTGTTATTTTATTTTTAAATTCTACCAAAATCCCCTATTTAAATTCCCACCAAATACTCAAAATCCCAACAAAAATCTTTAAATCCCATCTAAATTCTATCAAATGTGAAATCCCATAAAACCTGTGAAACCCTCAATCCAATAAGCCCCACTTATTTTTCTTATAATTAACTAACTTTACATTTTAATAATTTTGTGTTAAAAAAATATAAACCAAAATTAACTTCAAATATTTCATCTGATATGATTATGACATGTGTCAAAAAAAATTAGATTACGAAAGTGTTAATAAAAACTGTCAATATGTGAAAATAACTTCTTCTTTTTCTAAAATACTAAATAAAAGAGATTTCTAAAAAAAAAATATTTTCTAATCTTAACTAATTAAGCTTTTTTTTACATCATGACCAGAGAGAATTGTAAAATTTTATTTAATAATAAATTTTACTTAAAAAATTAATGATAAATATGAACGTAACAATTATTTAATTAACACGAAATTGGAAAAATATTAATGATATTGAAAAAACGAATTTCGAAAATGGCAAATTTTTATAAAAATTAATATTAAATGTAAATAATTATTTGATAGAAATTTTATTTTTCTAAATCCTAGAAAAATATAATTGTAAAATATTATATAATATTAATTTCCTTTTCTAATATCGTAAAAAGTGTAAAAGAATAATTGATAGTTGTTTGTTTTTTATAAAATATCCTAAACAAAATAAATTTGTATCATATTTGTAAGTCCTAAACAAAAGAGAATTGTATAAATTTATTTGATAATATTATTAAGAGAGCATTTGATGATAAACATGATATTAAAAATTATTTAATCAACAAAAAATTGTAAAATTAGTATTATTTAAATAAAAAAAAGTGTATAATTAGTATTAATACGAATTGTTAAAAAATTATTTTTAAAATTATATATTAATAAATAAAAATAATTATCTGGTAGCAATTTATTTTGTTCTGAAATTCTAAAGAGAAAATAATCGTAATAGGTTATATGACAATAATTTTCTGTTTCTAAAATCTTAAGCAAAATTGTAAAAGAGTATTTAATATGTTTTTTATTGTAAATAAAAAAGAGATTTATAAAATACAATGTTTTCCTTTTCTTTAAAAAATCCTAGCAAAATAAAACTTTAAAGACTTATTTAATAATAAAATTAATTAGTACATAAAACATGTATAAAGTTGACACTGACTCGATTGGTGTATTTGACTTTCATTTCTTTTTACTTTTCATTCAGTTTCTTATTTCAGGTTTAGTTCATTCTAAACGTTGATATAGTATTTTCTATAATCCTATGTACAAAGTTTATAACAATTCATCTATGCACCATAATTATAAAATACAAATATTAACTTGAACTTATATGTGAAAACTAGTTTTAATTATAAAATAAATCTCAAACAACATATGCAAAAAATAATCATAAAACTATAATAAAATGATTTATTATTTATAATTTTTATTAAATTAAAACATCAAATAAAACCCGTTGCAACGCAACGGGCTCATATCTTGTTGTTTATAAAGTATACATGTAAAATAATATTAAATTATCTTAGATCTATCAAAAATTAATATTATTCGCAAGTCACTTTAGCAATCATAAATTTAATTTATAAATAGATTTAAGCCAATTATACAAAAGAAAAAAGTATATACACTAAAATTGTAATAATATTGTTCATTACAAAATCTGTAAATTAAAATACATAATGTAAAATAATACATTTAATTTATATTATAAATTAAATAGTTTATCCAGTTTATGTACTATTATAAAGTATAGGAGAAGTTTAATAAATTTATAAAAAATATTATAAAAATTTTTAAAGTTCTTTCATGGTCAACCGAGGCTGGTTCACGAGTTAGGTTTTACAAAAAATTTAATTAATATTATTTATTAAATATGCATTTTGTGAAAATATATCCTTTTTTTAATGTCTGATAGAATGCTGCATGAAGAATATAAACAAGTCTTGATTATATATGATCACCATGTAAAATATAAGTCATATTTATTTCATGTGTGATTTTTCATTGGGCCATTTAAAAAAAACAATTATCAAATTTTACATAATATAACTATAATATCTTCCAGTATCTTTGTCTTTTTATTTGAAATACAAATAAATATTCATTATTGGTATTTTTTATTATTTTGATTATTTTTGAAAAATATTCTGTTAGAAAAAATTTCATTTCCATCTCAAATATTAAAATAAAATTATCAATAGTATTAAAACATAAGTCATGATTTATTTAATGAGCAATTTCTTTCATTTAGACAATTTTCAAGAATTTTTTTCAGACTGAGTACGGATCGCACATTTTGGTTTGGGTTCAGACTTTGGGTTGCGAATTTTATGTCATACCTACTTTAAATAAAGAGTAAATGCCATCATATAAAGTTTCATCGTACAATTATTACGCGCTTGATTTTTTTTTTAACATACAAGAACTTGCTGTACATAATATTCGGTTGCATAAATTTTACATCTATTTTTAAAAAATTAATTGCAAGACTACTATGGATGGATGAATCAGTACCCTACCTCATTTATATTCAAGATAAATGTGATTCTTGCTTTTGCTGATTTCAATGAAATGGTTAACACTTTTTTTTGTTAAATCTCTTTCAAATATAAATATCTTTAAAAACCTGATTTTGATTGTGAAATTGATAAATGGTAAAATGTTTTAAAAAAACTTTCTTTCAGTTTCTATATGAAATAACTACTAATTCTCATTTAACGTTTTTGGTTATTTCATGTTATTGTACAAAAAGACAGAAATATGTGAATTTGTTATTTATATTTAGTAATCTAGTACACCTTATTACACAACAATCGCCAACAAAATTATTAATATTTTAATTCTTTTCATTGATAAAGAGGCAGTATTATTATAATATTATAAATATTATTTGAGTTTCTACGTGCATAAAAATCAACAATGATAATCGTATCTGCATTGCATGTGTCATTTGCCTGTATCAATACATCTACCTAGCCCTCCTTTTCTGTTTTTGGCACATTGAGCTTTACATTGGTTGATAACACAGTGTCCATTTTCCATTGGTTGATAACACATTTTCCATTTTTCGGACTGGTCCTCCTTTTTGAGCATTCACCACTACTCATGTTTTTAATAATTCAAACATAATTTAGTTTTCATATTTAGAATATAATTTTATTTTTAATAACATATGCTTAGAGTTTTTTTGTGAAAGGGCGGGTATATTTTTGTCTTACTTTATTTTGAAAATTTCATATTTGTATTTTCTTTGTTTTTGAAATTAAATAAAATTTTTTGAAAAATAATTATTGAAAAAAAAACATAACTAAACTGAATTTCATAAATAATTGAGCGATGACGTAACCTAGAACCAAAAAAACTGAAATAGAATTGAGAATCAAATGGGTACCTAAATTTTTAAATATAAATTATACTAGATTTTGATCTGCCCTTGAAAGGGCGGGTTTATTTTTTGTTTTAGTTTATTTTTATAAATTTAATTTTCATATTTGTATTTTTTGTAATGATATTTATGTTTTTGTAATTATTTTTGTTTTAATTTTTATAATTATTATTAGTACGGGTTTTTGAGAACTCGTGTGTTTTTTTATGTAGTTGTAAACAGTTAGATTTGTTAGCAAATAAAAGAAGCTGAAAAGATATGACAAACGGCAGTTAGACTTTTTAGGAATTGTGTGTGTTTTTTATTTGTATATTTATGCAATTATATTTTATGTAATGTAGTTATATTTTAGATGCAGTTATATTTTTTAAGTTGAATTCAACTATTATCAACTTGATATGTTTCTAATTTAATAGTATTGATATCTGAAAGCAAATATCAAACTCAACCCGCACCAAAAACCAAACAATTTTTTGAAAAATATTTTAAAATTTTAATTTTTAATATATTCTGTTTAATATTAAAAAGGTCACTTAAGCCTTGTCAAACTCTATTTTAACATCATGTCCTTTGTTAATTAATAAATTTAATATGTGTGTAAAATATTAAAAATGTAAATTAATTAATGTCTAGTTGAATAAATTCTAATTTCTTAGACTGAAATATAAGTTATGTTGTTGTAGTTTGATAATGATTTTTGAAAAATATGTCATAATTTATTGTAATTAAATATTATACTTTAATAGTAGGTGAAAATAATTTATATTCTCTTTTGCAATATTAGAGAGGTAAATATAAAAAGTGAAATTACTATTTATTTTGTATTTATTAACAAATATAAATGTTTATAATATAATAATTAAATTTTATACTTAGAGTTAAGTGGGTCCTGCCAGTTATAATTTTAATATTATTGATACGTATCTCATTCCCCTTTACGTTAATCAATCCAAAATTAAGTATTGTAATTTGGTCTAATAAAGTAAAAATTCATTTTAAAGTGAAATATAAAAAGAGTTATATATATATATATATATATATCTTTATATACATTTTAAACAATATTACATATATACGTGACATGTAAGAAAAGTTACATAAACAAATTCATTAGAGTGGATGTCCCTTTGATACAGTGCTTTGATCAAAGGTTCATTAATGTTTCTACACCCGAAGGTCTGAGTTTCAATATCCAGAAGAATTGTGAGCATGACGAGACCAATAAGCGATGATCGATAATAAATTTTCATCTTATTTTTTTTTCTGACAGAATAAATTAAATAATGAAATAATAGTGTTTTAAAATTAAGAAAGACCGAGAAGTATATTTATAGATCAATCACAAAATTAAATATATCTAAATTAAGTTAAGTGGCGTTTAAACTGCCAAAATATAAGGATCTAGTTTGACCCCAAAAAAATCACAATTTTAGTTTTATTTATTTAATAGATAAAAAGTTTGACTCATTTATTTTAAATTTTATTGAAAATATTTATCGATATACATAAGAAATCAAATTCTATGAAGTCACAAATTCAAAATTTATACAATACCTAGTTAAAAAAAAAGAAACAAAAAATAAATGATTAAGGGTAATTTGGTCTAATAAAGTAAAAATTCATTTTTAAAGTGAAATATAAAAACAGTTATATATATATATATATATATTTTTATATACATTTTTAACAATATTACATATATAAGTGACACGTAAGAAAAGTTACATAAACAAATTCATTAGAGTGGAAGTCCCTTTGGTACGGTGGTTTGATAAAGGATTCATTAATGTTTCTACACCAGGAGGTCTGACTTTCAATATCCAGAGTGAGTGTAAGACAAACAAAGACAAGAAAGTGAGCTTTAGACCATGTATTCATCACTATATCCATAAGCAAGATGATATCAGGAAACTCTTCCAAAACCGCAGCCGAACATGAATTGATAAAATAAATGTGATTCTTGCTTTTACTGATTCCAATGAAATGGTTAGCATTTTTCTTTTTGTTAAATCTCTTTAGATTATAAATATCTTAAAAAAATCTGATTTTGATTGTGAAATTGATAAATGGTAAAATGTTAAACAAAATTCTTTCAGCTTCTATATGAAATAACTACTAATTCTCATTTATTTTTTTGGTTATTTCACGTTATTGTACAAAAAGTCAGAAATATGTAAATTTTTTATTTTTATTTAGTAATCTAGTACACCTTATTACACAACAATCATCAACAAATATATTAATATTGTAACTCTTTTCATTGATAAAGTGGTAGTATTATTGTAATATTATAAATATTATTTGAGTTTCAACGTAGATAAAAATCAACAATGATAATCGCATCTCCTTTGCATGTATCAATGCATCTACCTCAGTTATATTTAAGATATATGTGATTCTTGCTTTTGCTGATTTCAAAGAAATGGTTAACACTTTTTTTTGTTAAATATCTTTGAAATATAAATATCTTAAAAAATCTTATTTTGATTTTGAAATTGAAAAATGGTTAAATGTTAAAAAAAATAATCTTTCAGCTTCTATATGAAATAACTGCTAATTGTCATTTAGTTTTTTCGGTTATTTCAGGTTATTGTACGAAACGACATAAATATGTGAATTTGTATTTATATTTAGTAATCTAGTACACCTTATTACACAACAATCACCAACAAAATTATTAATATTTTAATTATTTTCATTGATAATGAGGAAGTATTTTTGTATAATTATAAATATTATTTGAGTTTCAACTTAGATAAAAATCAACAATGGTAATCGCATCTGCATTGCATGTGTCCTTTGTCTGTATCAATGCATCTACCTCAGTTATATTTAAGATAAATGTGATTCTTGTTTTTGCTGATTCCAATGAAATGGTTAACACTTTTTTTTTGTTAAATCTCTTTGAAATATAAATATCTTAAAAAATCTGATTTTTATTGTTAAATTGATAAATGGTTAAATGTTAAAATAAAACATTTCTTTCAGCTTCTATATGAAATAACAGCTAATTCTCATTTAATTTTTCGTTTATTTCACGTTATTGTACAAAAAGACAGTAATATGCGAATTTTGTACTTATATTTAGTAATCTAGTACACCTTATTACACAACAATCACCAAAAAAATTATTAATATTTAAATTCTTTTCATTGATAATGAGGAAGTTTTATTGTATTATTATAAATATTATTTGAGTTTCAACGTAGATAAAAATCAACAAGTATAATCGCATCTGCATTGCATGTGTCCTTTGCCAGTATCAATGCATCTAGCTAGCCCTCCTTTTCTGTTTTTGACACATTGGGCTTTACATTGGTCGATAACACATTTTCCATTTGTGTCCGGGTATTGTTCAACACATTGTTTTCGGACTGGTCCTCCTTTTTGAGCATTCGCAACTACACCTGTTTTTAATAATTAAAACATAATTTTAGTTTTTTGTATTTAGAATAATTTCTTTTTAATAACATATGCTTGGAGGAGTTTTTTTGTATATTTGTTGACTAATTTGAAAGTTTAAACATCTTTTTCTTGATCATTGATTATTCTTGGAAAATATCAAACTCAATATTCCAGAGTAGACACACAAGTTATATGGGTATATTAAATAATACGTCATCAAAATAAATTTATTTAGAATATATTAATAAATTAGCTGTAAATACGTACCAAGCAGAAGAATTGTGAGCATGACGAGACCAATAAGCGATGGTCGATAATAAATTTTCATCTTATTTTTTTTTTGTTTTCTGACAAAATAAATTAAATAATGAACTAATAGTGTTTTAAAATTAAGAAAGACCGAGAAGTATATTTATAGATCAATCACAAAGTTAAATATATCTAAATTAAGTTAAGTGGCGTTTAAATGCCAAAATATAAGGATCTAGTTTGATCCAAAAAAATCACAATTCTAATTTTATTTTTTTAATAGATAAATTTTTTGACTCATTTATATTAAATTTTATGTAAATATTTATCGATATACATAAGAAATCAAATTCTATGAAGTCACAAATTCAAAATTTATACAATACCTAGTTAAAAAAGAAACCGAAAAATAAATGATTAATGGTAATTTGGTTTAATATATTAAAAATTCATTTTTAAAGTGAAATATAAAAAGAGTTATATATATATATATATATATATATATATTTATACATTTTTAACAATATAACATATATAAGTGACACATAAGAAAAGTTAGATAAACAAATTCATTAGAGTGGAAGTTCCTTTGGTACGGTGGTTTGATAAAGGGTTCATTAATGTTTCTACACCAGAAGGTCTGTGTTTCAATATCCGGAAAAGGCGAATTACAGAATATTGGAGAAAAATGCTTAAATGAGATCAATAATATCTGGCTCGTCTTTGGTAGAATCTTGAGGTTTTCTTGAATACAAAGCTGCGTAAAACAATTGAAAAGAGATAAATGTGGTATATAGAGTGAGTGTAAGACAAACAAAGACAAGAAAATGAGCTTTAGACCATGTATTCATCACTATATCCATAAGCAAAGATGATATCAGGAAACTGTTCCAAAACCGCAGCCGAACATGAATTCATAAAATAAATGTGATTCTTGCTTTTGCTGATTCCAGTGAAATGGTTAACACTTTTTTTTTTGTTAAATCTCTTTGGAATATAAATATCTTTAAAAATCTGATTTTGATTGTGAAATTGATAAATGGTAAAACGTTAAAAAAAAATTCTTTCAGCTTCTATATGAAATAACTACTAATTCTCATTTATTTTTCGGTTATTTCATATTATTGTACAATAAGACAGAAATATGCAAATTTTTTTCTTTTTATTTAGTAATCTAGTACACCTTATTATACAACAATCACCAACAAAATTTTTAATATTGTAACTCTTTTCATTGATAAAGTGGTAGTATTATTGTAATATTATAAATATTATTTGAGTTTCAACGTAGATAAAAATCAACAATGATAATCGCATCTGCATTGCATGTGTCCTTTGCATGTATCAATGCATCTACCTCAGTTATATTTAAGATATATGTGATTCTTGCTTTTGCTGATTCCAATGAAATGGTTAAAACTTTTTTTTTGTTAAATCTCTTTGAAATATAAATATCTTAAAAAATCTGATTTTTATTTTGAAATTGAAAAATGGTTAAATGTTAAAAAAAAATAATCTTTCAGCTTCTATATGAAATAACTGCTAATTCTCCTTTAATTTTTTCGGTTATTTCAGGTTATTGTACAAAACGACATAAATATGTGAATTTGTATTTATATTTAGTAATCTAGTACACCTTATTACACAACAATCACCAACAAAATTATTAATATTTTAATTATTTTCATAGATAATGAGGAAGTATTTTTGTATAATTATAAATATTATTTGAGTTTCAACGTAGATAAAAATCAACAATGATAATCGCATCTGCATTGCATGTGTATTTTGCATGTATCAATGCATCTACCTCAGTTATATTTAAGATAAATGTGATTCTTGTTTTTGGTGATTCCAATGAAAGTGTTAACACTTTTTTTTTTGTTAAATCTCTTTGAAATATAAATATCTTAAAAAATCTGATTTTTATTGTTAAATTGATAAATGGTTAAATGTTAAAATAAAACATTTCTTTCAGATTCTATATGAAATAACAGCTAATTCTCATTTAATTGTTTCGGTTATTTCACGTTATTGTACAAAAAGACAGAAATATGCGAATTTTATACTTATATTTAGTAATCTAGTACACCTTATTACACAACAATCAACAAAAAAAATATTAATATTTAAATTCTTTTGATTGATAATAAGGCAGCTTTATTGTATCATTATAAATTTTATTTGAGTTTCAACGTAGATAAAAATCAACAAGTATAATCGCATCTGCATTGCATGTGTCCTTTGCCAGTATCAATGCATCTAGCTAGCCCTCCTTTTCTGTTTTTGGCACATTGGGCTTTACATTGGTCGATAACACATTTTCCATTTGGGTCCGGGTATTGTTCAACACATTGTTTTCGGACTGGTCCTCCTTTTTGAGCATTCGCAACTACTCCTGTTTTTAATAATTAAAACATAATTTTAGTTTTTTGTATTTAGAATAATTTCTTTTTAATAACATATGCTTGGAGGAGTTTTTTTGTATATTTGTTGACTAATTTGAAAGTTTAAACATCTTTTTCTTGATCATTGATTATTCTTGGAAAATACCAAACTCAATATTACAGAGTAGACACACAAGTTATATGGCTATATTAAATAATACGGCATCAAAATAAATTTATTTAGAATATATTAATAAATTAGCTGTAAATATGTACCAAGCAGAAGAATTGTGAGCATGACGAGACCAATAAGCGATGGTCGATAATAAATTTTCATCTTATTTTTTTGTTTTCTGACAAAATAAATTAAATAATGAACTAATAGTGTTTTAAAATTAAGAAATACCGAGAAGTATATTTATAGATCAATCACAAAATTAAATATATCTAAATTAAGTTAAGTGGCGTTTAAAATGCCAAAATATATGGATCTAGTTTGACCCAAAAAATCACAATTCTAATTTTATTTTTTTAATAGATAAATTTTTTGACTCATTTATATTAAATTTTATGTAAATATTTATCGATATACATAAGAAATCAAATTCTATGAAGTCACAAATTCAAAATTTATACAATACCTAGTTAAAAAAGAAACCAAAAAATAAATGATTAATGGTAATTTGGTTTAATAAAGTAAAAATTCATTTTTAAAGTGAAATATAAAAAGAGTTATTTATATATATATATATATATCTTTATATACATTTTTAACAATATTACATATATAAGTGACACCTAAGAAAAGTTACATAAACAAATTAATTTGAGTGAAAGTCCCTTTGGTACGGTGGTTTAATAAAGGGTTCATTAATCTTTCTACACGAGAAAGTCTGTGTTTCAATATCCAGAAAATGTGAATAACAGAATATTGGAGAAAAAGACTTACATGAGATTAATAATAACTGATTGCTCCGATGAAATTGATAAATGGTAAAATGTTAAAAAATAATTCTTTCAGCTTCTATATGAAATAACTACTAATTCTCATTTATTTTTTTGGTTATTTCACGTTATTGTACAATAAGACAAAAATATGCAAATTTGTTATTTTTATTTAGTAATCTAGTACACCTTATTACACAACAATCACCAACAAAATTATTAATATTTTAACTCTTTTCATTGAAAAAGTGGTAGTAATATTGTAATATTATAAATATTATTTGAGTTTCAACGTAGATAAAAATCAACAATGATAATCGCATCTGCATTGCATGTGTCCTTTGCATGTATCAATGCATCTACCTCAGTTATATTTAAGATAAATGTGATTCTTGCTTTTGCTGATTCCAGTGAAATGGTTAACACTTTTTTTTTGTTAAATCTCTTTGAAATAGAAATATCTTTAAAAATCTGATTTTGATTGTGAACTTGATAAATGGTTAAATGTTAAAAAAAAAGTTCTTTCAGCTTCTATATGAAATAACTGCTAATTCTCATTTATTTTTTTGGTTATTTCACGTTATTTTACAAAAAGACCGAAATATGCAAATTTGTTATTTTTATTTAGTAATCTAGTACACCTTATTACACAACAATCACCAACAAAATTATTAATATTGTAATTCTTTTCATTGATAAAGTGGTAGTATTATTACAATATTATAAATATTATTTGAGTTTAAACGTAGATAAAAATCAACAATGAAAATTGCATCTGCATTGCATGTGTCCTTGGCATGTATCAATGCATCTACCTCAGTTATATTTAAGATAAATGTGATTCTTGCTTTTGCTGATTTCAATGAAATGGTTAACACTTTTTTTTGTTATATCTCTTTGAAATATAAATATCTTAAAAAATCTGATTTTGATTGTGAAATTGATAAATGGTTAAATGTTAAAATAAAACATTTCTTTCAGCATCTATATGAAATAACTGCTAATTCTCATTTAATTTTTTCGGTTATTTCACGTTATTGTACAAAAAGACCGAAATATGCGAATTTGTACTTACATTTAGTAATCTAATACACCTTATTACACAACAATCACCAACAAAATTATTAATATTTAAATTCTTTTCATTGATAATGAGGCAGTATTATTGTTTTATTATAAATACTAGGGATTTTGTCCGGGCTACGCCCGGGTTATTCAAATAACATTGTATTTAATAATATTTATATTACAATATATTATTTCTATGTTATAAAAATATAAATAGTAAATTGAATTAGAAATGAGTAAAACTTACAATTTTTTTTATTATCTAAAATATCTATGGGATGAACAACTAAAATGAATAAATGTTTTGTTAAACCTTAGTTATTATCCAAAATAATTTTCTTACATATTTAGGTTATTAAGAAAATATATTATTAATCTCCACATTCCATATTTCTTTGTTATATGTATAATTTATATCATATTTATGTTTTTATTTATATGTTTATTATATTTTATAATATATTTATTCATGATTATAATCTGTTTTTCACAATTATAATAAATAACGCTAATTTTAAAAAATCATTTCTTTAAATAAAACTATTTTTAAATTTTTTGTATATGTTAAATACACTGAAAATTATATGAAAATATTATTATTACTATATTTTTTGTCAGCAATTATTATTACTATATTATTTGTTTAGTTATAGACAAAAACAAATATCTCACAATCTAGCTATAGTAAAATATTATTCTGGACTAAAATTCAGTGTAAAATGATAATTAAAATATTTTCAATAGATATTCACAATTTATTTAAATTTTATTATTATATATTAGTTGGTTTTAAAATTACTATTTAAAAATACAATGAGGTTATTACCCTGTTATTAAAAAATAAATTTTTATATACCAATTAGGGAAATTTTGAATATATTTTCAGTCCAAAACTATGATCCAAAAACATTATTTAGAACACAGTAAGATGAATGAAAACACAAACACAAATATAAACACATTTGTTTTGGTGTGAAATCTAAGGAATACCTTCAAAGTCATATCCATCTAGATACCCATGTACACAACGTATTAAAGACAAAACTTGATACTTTACCTACAGCTGTACAACAATAAATGGAGCTTTGGCATTATTTCTATTGTCGTAATGGAACATATTTCTTGAGGAGGATAGCCAAAATAATTATTAAAAAGAACAAAAGATCTTACTGATACTCTTATGTCCATTCTCACCGCACATAAAGAAAACAAAATTGTAAAAACAGGTAAACTAAGAGAAGTTCATTGATCATCTAGCTGGTGCCTCTCAGTCTAATATAAGAGGACATATCACAGGTTAGATCGCAGTGCAGCTGGTGAAGGAAAAAAAATTAAAGAACTAATTGTGTAGGAGAAAAACTTGCCATTAAGTCCAGCCATGACAACAGCTTGAACTATTCATCAAAATTGAGCTTCTGCCATAGAATGAAAGGGGAAATAAGCGAAAGGATTCAAAAATCTATTCATTTTACCCAAACAGTCTCCCCTGAAAAGTTGCAACCGAAGAAATGCGGAAAACCCGTTAACATAACATCATAGAGAGAGAGTGGAGAAGTATCCGTCATGATATTACCTGAGATTGAGAGGCACGTTCATGATGCAAAATATTTGAATGGGGTGGTTGCTTTGATTTTCTTCTTTACCGGCTCAAACCAATCTTGGAGTTGAGTTCCAAAAATCAAGTTTTGCTCAAGACTCTTGTTTCTTTTCTTTAAGCACTTGATCGGGTCAGGTTGCAAACTGATTGTTGGTTTCAGATAGTTGGCAAAGGCTGTAGATCCACTTCTGATTACATCAAAGAGGGCTGCTTTGGTTTTCGACCGGTTATCGTTTATCTTCTACATCACATTTTAAATCCATCAGCAAAGACAGAAACATATATACGGCGACTGAGAAAACGTTACGTGCAACCAAGGAACAAACACAATAGCTTGGTTTCATATTAAAACGTAGTACCTGAGTTAGTGAAGTTTGTGATGATTCAACCATCAATAATTATTGGAATTTCCATCGAGAAGATATATCAGGTTCGGGGGACAGCTTCAAAACACTCCCTCGAAAAATAGTATGATAAGATATATCATGTTTCCAATCATCTTTAAATATATCATCACCAAAGTGTCATCAATTTAATACAGAGAGACGATGACAATATCATACCTATTTCGTCGATAGGCTCTTGCCAAATGTAGGATCCAAAACTCGATGGCTTTGTTATCTGCCAGATCTCTGCTAATGAAGAGGCACAATAAATCATACCTCAGATCCAAGAATCAAATACAAATACAGACGAAACCCTTTAGGTGACAGCATTCAACCTGTTTTCGTCATCTTTCATATTCTCAGATTCATAGTCTGATCTTCTTTCTCTGATTTCGTTCAGGGCTTCGTTTGCTCTCTAGAAAGTTTAGGGTAGTAAAATAAATTAACTATCTAAGATGAAAAATAAGAGTGTAATAAAATCGAGTCTTACCGAGACTTACCAGAGTTTTGAACCGATTTCATCGCCAGTAGAACAGAGGTTGTCGAATATGGTTGAATGTGAGCTTCAATGAAGGGGAGGTGAAAGGATAGCTTCCTCATCTAGATTGGAGAAAATATCGTAATTGAATGAGTGTGAGTGCACAGTGATAAATACAAAGAAACTGTGAACTGTAGAAATCAGAAACGATGATTATTAAGGGGAAGAGCAAGAGACGACTCAGATGTGTGTTTGTAAGGAAGCTTGGTCTGGTAAAAATGGGCCATAGCTTTCCAATTTAAGACGCTCACGTGAATTGGCCCACAAAAAAATCTGTTTCGAGTAACAATGACATGGCAATTTAGAAGCTCTTGATTGGTTGATTTAATTAAATGACGTGGACACTCTCTCTTTTGAGCATATCTTGCTTTTAGTATAGGTTAGATTATTTGAGTTTCAACGTAGATAAAAAATCAACAAGTATAATCGCACCTGCATTGCATGTGTCCTTTGCCAGTATCAATGCATCTAGCTAGCCCTCCTTTTCTGTTTTTG